>NC_057803.1:705277298-705303788 GCF_018294505.1 Triticum aestivum
TATCTTCTGTTCTAGTCCTCATGAAAATAACAAATTTGATACAAAAACTAATTTTTAGATGCAACAAGAAATAATGAAAAAAATTACTAATGGCGCACCCTAGGTGGGTGCGCCATTGCTATAAGAAAAAAAACTACTATAGTGTGCCATTGCTATAGTGTGTACCCCTTCGCTCGATCCCCCCTTCCCTCTCCCCCTCGCCAGTTCCATCTCCCTCAATCCACCGTGCCGCTCCTTCCCTCGTCCCTCCCTCCACCGCGCCGCCGCTGCCGCTGCCCCGACCCACTGCGCCGCAGCCGCCCACGTGCCCCTCCGCCTCCCTCTCCCCTTCCTCCCCCTCGAGCCCGCGAACTCCTCGGACGGACGGCGGCGCGAGCCTCCCCGCGCTCCTCGACGGACGGGCTCCTCAACGGACGGACGAACGGTGGCTAGCCTCGTCGGATACGCTCCTCGACAGCGGCGCGAGCCTCCCCGCGCGGCTGCTACTCATCGATGATGGTTAGTCTCTGTCCCTCCCTCCCTCTCTGCCCCGCTCATCCCCATGCCCCCACGGGGCGGCGACCTAGGGTTTGGAGCAGGAGCTCGCCGCCGCCGCCCCGTCGTGCCACTGCTGCTGCTTCTTGATTGGTTTTATTAGTTGGGGAATGCGCGTTAGGTTCTTATTAGTTCTCCGTTTCTTCTTGGGTGGTCTCGTAGTGATTTCAGCGAGGTAATTTAGTTCCCGATCCTCGGGTCGGTGCCTCTTTTAGCGAATTTGGGGATTTCTTTGTCGGTCTGAACAAGTGGGTAATCTGAGCTCGTTTAGCGTTTTGGGTGGTTCTTGGTGGTGCCTTGGCCCTTTTCAACCAATGTGGTTGGGGAGATTAGGCTCTGACATTGTAGGTGGTTTTCATTACGACCAACGGCACCACACCATGTGTGTTCTTTGGTCCTTGAACCAGTACACAGTTTCACCGGCATTAATGCCTTTAATTGAACTAATTTGTGAATGCTGAGTTTCCCTTGACTTGTCAAGTTGGGACAGTTTGAGATTCAAAGGTTTCAGTGAGTAGACTGGATATTTTGTGTGTAGTAATGTTTTGGTGCTTATTGCTTTGGATACTTTTTGTGTATGCTTTGCTGATACTTGTCTTAGGAAAGCTGACACTGCTTTATCTAATTAAGTTCTTCGTGTCTTCCTTTTAATCTTAGAATGGCACAGTCATATGTGTTTGTCAGTTAAATTCAGACACCATTATGAATTTTGACAGTACTCTACAAACTGCTTCAAAATTAGTCCACACAAACAAGTGCATTTTAATTGTAAAATGGCAAAGATTATGACATGACAAATGCCTAACATGTTCAGTAAACTACAGTGAACATCTTTCTCCAAGTAATTATTTGTATAGCATGTGATTTATATATTTGAGGTGCACAACCTTTATGTTGTGAATATCTTGTCCACTGATTGTTCAAGTAGTTACAACTTGGTCATCACTGTCTTTACCTGACCTATTGCAGATCTTGTGAGAATTGTAGTGCTCAAACTGTCTTTACCTGACCTATTGCAGATCTTGTGAGAATTGTACCGCTCAAACTGTCTGATTTAAGAATCAGCTAGCAGATTTTGGTTAGCTGTAGCAGGAGAGTGCCTGCTGATTAGTGTTTATTTGATTTTTTGGCGCTTAATTGGTTATTTGTCTGAAGTAATGTTAGTTCTGATCATGATTGTTGTGCTTATGGCTTTAGAAAATGATAAACTGTTTGAATCTGATAGGCAGGTGTCCTTTTAGATTTTGTTGGTTAATCTGTTTTATTCAATGGTTATTGACAGTAGATTATCATTCCTATTTTAGGAAGGTCTATTCCTGCAATATCATTGTTACCTTTTATTGGCAAATCATTTGGTTCACATCCTAGAATCTTGTTGGATTTGTAACTTGGTCCACTCAACTTATTTTGTACCATGTGAGTCATCATTGATGAAGTAGTAGTTTAAGGTCTGTTGGGTGTACCTAAATTACTATAGTGATAGGAGTAGTAGTGGTGGCAATCTAGTTGGACTACTACTGCTAGGACTTGCTCCAGATTTTAGGATTTATTTTCTTTTAGGATTTATTTTCTTCTAGGACTAGGTTTTTATTATTTTTCTGTTGTGATTGTTTTTTGAGCTCCTTCTTTTTCATTTCCTACTATCCTTATCCTAATTATCTTAAATTGTTATGATGTGTGTAACAGGATTATATCTTGGATTTGCTAGTGGACTTTGGGAGTTTCTTAGCCAGCTTGGTGACTCCATATTTTTCACTATTTCAGCAAGTCTTTTGTAAGCATTAAACTTTCAGCACTACATTTTTATCTTATGTGTACATCTGTTTGCTTCCTAAAATAGGAATGGGCCTCCTTTCCTATATATGTGTATGATGATCCTCCTTTCCTACAATAGTTCAGATTTGAGTTGTTTCAGAAATTGGTATGACCAAAGATGCTATTGTATATAAATGGGTTGTTGTAGAACTGTTCTTCATCTTTACAGTGCTGTTGTATAGAAATATGCTAAATTTTGTGCTCTGATTGTTTCTCAAAGAAATTTAGCAAAAAATGGGGTCCTGGGAGACGCCGCTGCTGCTTGAGGCCCTTGAGAGGCCCTTCGTGTTGTGATGATTTTGCAGGTACCCCAAGAGGCCCTTGAGTTTGCCGGAATGTCGATTAACTTCCGTTCCAGCAAATTCGGGTACTCCATATGTCCTATTTTCAGCAAAGGTCATGCTGAAATTTTCCGTGAATTTAGCATGACTTTGATAAAAATCGGACATATGGGGTACTTGCTACTAATGCATGGGCCGGGGTATCTTAGTACTTAATTAAGTAGGATCAACTGCCCCTTTATTCTTGCTGCATTAAACCATAGGTGGCAATAGAGCCAAGTGATTAGGCCCAACTTAGAATTCTCCTCAGCATCGATAAACCCTAGATGATAAACCCAACATATGTGGCAATAGAGCCAAGTGATTAGTGCCAAGTGATTAGGCCCAACCTAGGGTGCCTCGGTATCGATAAAGCCTAAATGATGAAAACTTAACTTAGCATTTAGGGTGCCTCGGCGTCGACAAACCATAAATGATGAAACCTTGGCTTTTAGGGTGCCTCGGTGTCGATGAGAATCTAAATGATGTACGCTTAGGCTTTTAGGATGCCTCGGCGTCGACAAACCCTAAATGATAAAAGCTTAGCTTTTAGGATGCCTCGGTGTCGACAAACCCTAAATGATGAGACCATGATCTTGTTCCTTGAAAATAACCAACTTTTTGACCAAATTGTTTTCCTATTTAGAGCGAAACATGGCCAACAACGATGAGGCCGGCGGTTCGGGCGGCAAGCAATTCTGGGAGCTGTCCCAGGAGATGGAGGAACAACCTCACCGCTATGAGGACGCCGCGGAAGACACCGATCCTGACTACACAACCCCTAGTGACGTCGGGGATGACACCACTGATGGTGCCACCGAGGATGCCACCACTGATGATGGCAGCCAACCGAAGAAGCAAAGGAAGGACTGGCGCCCGAATGCGCTTAGCACCCTCAAGGAGGAATTTACTCAAATGAACTCCGACGGGCATCCAATGGAGCCCAAACATATAGTCAAGGGGTATTCGCTTCAGCTCGGGTGCATTCTCAGGAGCACCGCCTCGATCAACACCGAGAACCTTAGGCATAAGGACCGAGGGAATTTGCGCAACCTCCTCTTCACGAAGCTACACGAACGATACAAGTTCCCCGCTGATTTTGAAAACACACGCCTCTCAGGGAATAAAGTGAACAGTGACGCCCTCACAACGATGAGCACGACCCTATCTACTTGGAGAAGCGCGGTGAAGAGAATGATTGTTAAAGGTGATAGTTATGAGAAGATCAAGGCGAAATATTCTTCGATCAGCGAAGATGACTACAAGGAGTTCAAGATCAAGTGCGAGAGCAGCGCAATCTCTGAATCAAGTCAGTGGGGGAAAGAAATGCGGGAGTTGAACTTAGGGGAACACAAACTCGGTCCCGGCGGTTACAGAGTGGCGAAGCCTATATGGGACAAGGAGGACGCGGAGCGTGCCGAGCAAGGCCTACCGCCCCGCTTCGAGAAATACAGCGGTGACAAGCAGACCAGGAACTTTGTCAGGGCCCGGTACAAGGAGGACCCGATAACAAAGGAGCTTACCACGGATCCGAAGACCAGGGCGCTTGAGCTTGTTCTGGTAAGGAATACACCCCCGCGTAATTAGCTCCATATGGTTGCACTCTAATTAATCCCTAATATTTCTAAATGGTTCATGTTCCTTCCGCAGGAAACTGAAAGTAGTAGCGTGGGGTCGTCTTAGAGCTCCCCTTTCGACACCCCTTTAAATAGGGCGTTGAACGTAATGAAAAACAAGGATAAGCTCACTAAGCCGACGTAAGCCGACGTCAGCTGGTCGTGTGGCCGGCAAAGGTTTGTCCACAAAATGGGGGTCATACTATACTGCTGGTGTGCGGAAGGAGAAAAAGACCAGCTCGGAAAGCCAGACGCGCGAGGTTGAAGCACTCAAGGCACAAGTGGGGCGGATTCCGGAGCTTGTCCAAGAGCAAGTAGAACAACAACTGGGAACAAAGCTCAACGCCATGGTGCCTACGTTGATTAATGGGCTGACGACGTGGATTGCGGGCGGCCAACAGGGGCCTCCCCCGGTTCCCAGCTTCACGGCCAGCAACTCGCACAGCCCGCAGGCGGCGCCATTGGTGTCTCCGGCGGCGCCATTGGTGTCTCCGGTGGAGGCGGTATTCGTGTCTCCGACGCCGGCACGGGCATTGGAGCTTAATGCACCCGAGTGTACGCCGGCCGGCACCTCGCCAGCAAGCGCCCCCTCCGTCAGTTGCACGCCCGCCGTTGGCGGTGCCTCGACATTAGCCGAGCTCGACGGCATCACGATAAATAAGCCTCTCGGCCGATGACTTCATCTCCTTGCCTTTGATTGGGCATCCCTGATGCCCTACATGTTTTTGCTGGGCGCCGCCGACGTTCCTTGCACTCTTCTGCACTTCGTGGGCGGCGAGTTGGTCGATGCCGCCAAGGGCAGAATCGTTCAACCGGGCAACCGCATGTTCCATGGTAATATGATGGCACCCATAGTGTATAGGGTTGAAGTGGTTCGGGTGCTGCCAGGCTGCGACGAGCTGTTACCTCCGATTCGACCCGCTGGGGCCGACGAAGAAGATGTGATGACCCTCAGCGCATGCGTAAACTGGCCCCTGCTTTGGCCGAAGAGCCAGATTCGTTTGGGGGCGGGGGACACCACACCACAGACAAGACCGCCAGTCGTGCCGGCGCCAAGCCATGGCAAGAATGCCGCAACGCTACCAGACCTGCCGGACATCCCTATGCCGTACATCCCTATGGCACAGGATACGGACATCCCTATGGCACAGGATCCGGACGACGACAACGACGACGACGATACATTTACCAATGTCGATAAGTACTTTGCCGAACATGGCTACGCTGACGAGTTCCGCGGGCCTCTTTCTCAAGAACCCAACCAAGACGACCGCAATCTAGTTGATACGGCGGTGAAATCCAATTGCAACAGGCGTCATCTGGCGTTCAGTTCTCAGGAGACGCCTCCAGCTCCTGCCTTCATCGAGCCTCAGATAGCTGAGGTGCGAAATATTATCAGCCCCATCACGCTCAAGAAGGCGGTCTGTGAGCAGAACTCGGTCCCATTACAGGAGATCAAGAAGAAGGGACGGAAGAAAGACTAACAAGGGTGCCGGTGCGAGCCAGCCAGCACCGAGTTTGATCCGTGCTCAGGACGGGCAACCTTCACATAAGGATATCTCGAGGAGGGTGCATGTGGCGGGTAGGGCGATGCTACCGCCAATTATGCTCAATGCTGCAACCGGTGCTATGCGGAGTCTGCACGACAATGTTCTTTCTTTGGAGAAGCGGCGTCTCAGAGAGAATGATGTGGCATACCCGGTTTTCATGGCCAAGGTGCCAGAGGGCAAGGGCTTTGTGGATGGCGACATCGGGGGTACGATCGTCCTGCGGTTTGATGACATCTTTGCTCTGTTTAACCTTCATCCGCTGCACTACACCTTCGTTCGGCTGTTTTCGCTGAGTATGGAGATGCGGATCATTAGAGACAAGACCCCGGACATCGTGATAGTCGACCCCTTCTACATGCGTGCCAAGCACTTGAGCTGCGCTGGGGACCGCCAAGTTGCGAGTTAACACCTCGAAGGCATCATTTTGGCAAACCCAGATAAGGATAACTTCCTTGTGCTTTACTTTCCTGAGTAAGTCATCCCTTAACCGCCCCGTAACATATGATTTCTTAGATTTCGATCGTTCTTTTTTTTCTAACATTCCATGTTCTGTGCAGTGACACACATTGCACACTCATCCTCTTAAGCCCGAAATATTCCATGGCCACGTATTTTGACCCGAACCGTAACTCCAAGATAGACTACACAAATGTCAAGAAAGTTCTTGATGATATTCTCCCCGACTACGCCAAATCTGGAGGCACCTTCACCAGGGCAGTTCGTAAGTACGGCAAGCACACCTTCTCACACAATACGAAGTTCTGCTGCGTCAAGCAGCCGCCTGGCGGTCAGAAGGATGCCTACTACGCCCTCCATCACATGCGGGCGATCGTAAGGGACCATCATCACCTTCTGCTACCAGATAGTCTCAAAGATTGGGCCGCGAGGTTGTCGGCAACCAAGGACGCGGACCTCAGACAAGAATTCTTTCGCATCCAGTCGGAGTTTGCGGACATCATCCATCAAGATGTCCTTCATACCTCGGGGCAGTTCTTCCGTAGATATCAACCGTCCAACAGTGAGATAGATGGAACGCTACTAATGCAGGGTGACAACGACCGCGATTTCATGACCATCACGACAGACGACGGCTTCATCCATGCTCCTGTCCGATGAGTCGAGTCGAAAAATGTGTAGTTCTGAAACATTGATTGGCTCATGTTGTAATTAATCTTTAAAGATTTGTATGTCTCTTTGGTTTGGACATTCGTTCAACTTAGATGTAATCGATGCTATTTATTAGTATAGTAGGACCATGAATCGTGCTATTAATGTCTTGCTTTTCTCTTCCGATCCTTTTGTTGCATACTTACATATTGCTTATGTATTGTCTGTTGTTTGGCTTGTGCATAGAGATGCCGTCGTATGTCGTGTACAAGGGTAAGGTTCCCGGAGTCTACGATTACTGGGAGGAGTGTCGGAGACTGGTTCACCGTTTCAGCTGTAACAGTTACAAATGGTACACCACTAGGGCGGAGGCCAAATCTAGATACGCCCGCTATCTAGCGGGAGAGAGGAGGGAGCGATGGAGGAACCGGATGAAGACCAGTTTGATTGTGATGATGCTCATCGTGATGACCGCAACTCTCTTCTATGTGATGGTAGTTTAGATGATCGATATCGACTTGTAATGTGAAGACAAACTCGATACTCGCGGTCTTGAGACTTGTAATGTTTTAACTTTGTTCGGTCTTTTGAATTCGGAGACTAATATGATGAATTGTATTCGGAGACTAATCTTCTATTGTATTCGATAAATCTGCTGTTGTTGTGTGCTGCTGTCTATATTTTGTACAATAATATATTTTATAACCTGTGCAAAAATCAGAAAAGTAAAAAAAAAACCAAATATTCATACTAAGCGCATCACCTCCAGGTGCGCCATTAGTATGCCAAAGGATACTAATGGCGCATCACCTCAGAGTGCGCCATTAGTATGACAAAGCACATGGTTATGTATGGCCCCCGGGAGGCATACTAATGGCGCATGTTCTTACATACTAATGACGCACTGCTGGGTGCGCCATTAGTATACCAGATACTAATGGCGCACCAGTGGTGCGCCATTAGTAAAAAATACTAGTGGCGTGGTACTAATGACGCACGGGTAGTGCGCCATTAGTAGGCAAAACCGATGCACCATTAATAGGCCTTTTCCTAGTAGTGTGCAACGGTGGCCCGAGAGCGTGGCCCATTAGCAGTAGCACTGGACGTGAAATTCAGCGCTACTGCTAACGTGCACTTGTAGCGCTCGTGCTGGCCGGTGCTACTGCTAAATAGCAGTAGCGATGGGTATCTAACCAATGCTACTGCTAAATGTCTACCTATAAGCATTTTTCTAGTAGTGATCGCCCGCAGCTCAGAGGTAATTAGGTCCTCTGTCGACCCTCTCAGTTGTGGAAATACGTCTTGCAGCATACCCGGGCCACAGTAGCTGCCAGAGAACTGGTGCACATCACCCATGATATTTATGGACCCCCTGCTTCATGGGACACAATCATTTCCATTTATCGGGCTTCTTCTTTATGGGACATATGTTGGATTCCCATTGAAGCATTTTCTACTTGATTTTTCCAGGTCTCTCCATGAGCATACCTAGACGCACCTCCAGAAGTCCAATTACCCACATTCTCTTTCACTTTGTTCTAAAATCTCAAACCATCAGGAAGAAAACACATCAAAAGTTCAATACTTAGTGTCCATTCATAACCTGATGACAACACAGTTACATTAGCAGCATGATGACTGTGATGCTGCTGAATGCTGAGCAGCTCATGATGGTGGTTTCAGATTTTTTTTTACTGTTTTCTCAGCAATATCTGCAAAGCCAGGATGTAATACTCAAATTAAGTATTTGGGTATGTCCGTCGGCTGCTTCTATACACCATCGCAGTCCTTGGGTTGTTTGAAATGCTCCGCTTTTCAGTTATACTGCAGTCCCCTTTATATTTCTTATCTGAGCCATGGTGACCACCGGCCAAAGCTAAAAATGAATCCGTCAACCTTCCAGCCAAAGCTAAAAAAATAAACAATTTGGAAATACCGGGTGATTGCGTTTATTTATCGTGTCAAATTGATAAAATAAACATTGTACAGATGGATAACTTTGTTTCTAAAATCAGATCAAAATTTTGGGAAACGAGAAAGTAACACCCATGCTCTTTAATGACTTCGAACAAGGGAAATGTGAATCAGGTACCCATGGCCCGCTTTTCAGTTGTACATTCTATCTGAGTACTTCCTAACGGGACACACTCTTAACGGATAAATTGCACGTCTTCATGGGACAGAACCTGAACATTTCCTGCTTTCTTGTTGGGCCCATGACAACTAGGAGACTTGTCCAGATTCTCTTTCAGTTCCATCTAAAATCTCAACCCATCCACAAGAAAACACATCAAAAGTTCAGTTATAGTGTAGACTCATAACCCGATGACAACCGGAAGGAACCCAACTGAACAGGTGCATATGGTTAGTAGATATATAAAGTGGCAGAGTGGGCAATGTTCAGAACGATGGTTACAGCAGCATGGTGAGCGTGATGCACCAGAAAGGCGTGCAGCTCATGAGGAGTAATGGTGTTTCTCATGTTGGCGAGATAAGTTATGCATGATTTTTAGTTCACACGCCGATCACAAGCATACGGTGGGGCAAATAAACATTTTAGGTAATACTAATATATCCGCTCATTTTTTGTGGGGGTCAAAGTTGAGGAGAGAGCCCGATCCCGCTCCGCTCCCGCGAGCAGACGGGGGAATCCCTAGCCCTCTGGCCCCGTCCTTCTCCCTCCTGCCATTCCCTCCGGCTGCTGCCTGGCGGCGCCGCCGGGCGAAGCCCGGCCGGCGTAGGCGGCAGCGGAGCCTCTTCTTCCTCTCCGTAGGGGCTCGGTTTGGCGCGGGACAACCTGCCGTCGTGGGCGTCGGGCTGCTGCGGGGCTCGGCGGCACTACAGCGGGCGCGTGAGGCGGCGTCGGCAGCATCTGGCGGCAGAGCCCGGCGGCGGCGCGGCGGTGCCTTGCTGTTCCTGGGTGGCGTGGTGGCTGCATCTTCGGTGGTGGCGGGTTGACCTTATCCCTGCCAGATCTGGCACGGGATTGGCTGACGGCGCAGGGCCAGGGGCGCGGGGCGGTGAGTGCATGCTGCCGGCGTGGATCCAGCGGGGCAGCGCGCGCCCGCTGCGGTGGTGCGGCTCGGCTGCAATGCGGGTGGCGGCGCGTCCGTCCTGGATCTGGCGTGGGATCCGGGTGGACGGCGTGGGTGGGGCAGCGGCCTGGCGTAGCCGTTGCTCCGGCCGTGGGCGGCAGCGCTCGGAGTTCCGGCACAAGGTGGTGGCCTCCCGGGGGCGCGGCAGCTACACGGTAGTTTGGCAGATCTGCACGCGGCGACGGCCGGCTTTCTCCGGCGTCGGCTCGTTTGTGGTCTGACCGCTTCGACCGTCGCTCCATCTCCTCGTCGTCTGGACGGTTCTTCGGTCGAAGGGCTGGCCCTCTCCCAGCTGCGGTCCATCGCTCGTCTCGCGCCCGGAGCTGCAGGACGGAGCTCGTCTTGCGCCGGCAGCAGGATGGAGCTCGTCTCGCGCCCGGCTGCAAGACGGAGCTCGTCTCGTGCTCGGGGCTGCAGGACGGGCGGTGGAGGCCAGTTTTGGCTGTCCTTTTGGGTCTCGGCGTTGGGGGTGGTCCAGGGGTGCAAAAGGCGGGGCCTTTCCGCTTGTCTCTTCGGCTGGACTAGCGGCGGGTCTCGGGTCAGGTGGTGGATTGGTCTTGGATGCGGGGGCGGCGGCCCTGGTGGTGGTATGGCAACCGGGGTGCGGCGTTCGGTGGCGGTGAGGGGTGGCCGGGGTGAAAACCTGTTCTCTTTGCGGACAGACCGGCGGCGGCGAAACTCGTTGCCTTCTTGAAGGCGTCGTCGGTGGCGGCGCTCCGGTGTCGTATCCTTGCTGAAGGCGCCGCCTTGGAACCCAAGGATCGTCGTATGCGGCTTCATCTCTTCGTAGTTAGGGGTGGTGTTGCTGCGCTCAGCGCCTGTGTTTCATGCCCTGGGTGTGTGTGTTTGCTGCGGTGGCGTGGGTTTGTATCGGGATATTGGTGATCTTGGCTTTATATATAAAGCGGGGCGAAAGCCTTTTTCGGTAAAGTTGCATCTTTTTTTCTTCCCAAACTGCTGATAGAGGACACTAGACATGGCTTTGTTGCTCTTTCGATACTTGGTTACTCAAACTCTTTTTCTACCGAAAATTTTGAAGTCTTATCTTTTAAGTACTTAGCTAATTCTGACAATATTCTGTAAAAATTGGGCTTGCTTATTTCAGTCATAACCTTTGCCCGGAGATGGAGAAAGAGGATACCTAGGGAGGTTGCAACTCTGAAATTAACTGTGGTTTGCACTGTATGCGCAAGACTGACGAATTCGAAAACGTATTTGTTCTGGTGTGGTAGTTTTGTTAGCGAGGTATATATTAGCTTGCAATTCGCTTTCTTGTAGAAAACTTAGTATATGGTGAGAATTGCTGAGACGGGAACACGACTTATCGGAGAAATGTGTAATAGTAGAAAAGGAAACCACCCGTTGTCAAGCAAGTGAAAGGAAACTGAAGCCGAGTCATCCACAGATCCTCACCCTAAGTAGATGGAATCATCACGAGCAAAGAATTTAGGACCCGTAATTTGGAACATTAATTCCTGGTTAACTAACTGAACTATTAATTCATAGTTTGTAAAAAGCAAAATCAAGCAAACAGTAATTTCATCATGATAAATGTGAGCTATTACTCGATCAAAACGTGCATTCAGTGTTGGAATTAACCACGACGATGTGTCCGGCTTGGGCTCGTAACCATCACCCTGTAGGACTTGTAGTTGCTAGGTTAGCTACTATATAATCCTTTGTACCCCGTGTATACAATTCAAGGAAACACTAATTTCATCCTGTATAATAAGTGTGAGTATAATCCTTTGTAACCCGTGTATACAATTCAAGGAAACACTAATTTCATCCTGTATAATAAGTGTGAGCATTACTCAATCAAAACATGCATTCAGATCACTCTAATGATGTCTTGGTTCCGCACACTTTTGGATACAATCTGGACGATACCAGGTCAATGTCATGCTTGATGCCTGCTCAAATCTGTAGAGTGTGCAGTACGCGCAAGTAATCCGAACAACTATTCACATATATTTTTGGTTTCTTCTAACATCTTACCTCATTAGCAAGACACACAATCAAATATTCTATCTCAGCATCTCATAACCCAATGACCAACTAAGGAGCACAGACAGAAATGGTGTAAATGGTCCAGAATTATATATATAGATCGAGAGACAGCACAATAGTCAACCTAGCAGCTCAGATATTTTGAATAATACAAACAAATCACAGATTTTAGTTACTCTAAACCATCAAAAAAAATAACGGACACGGCTCCAGTTTATTTATTTTGGTTCCGTGGACACACTGAGCACTTCTCAGTCAGACACACTACATCGTTCGATGGAACAAAGTGCTCTGTTCCATACTATGTAGCTCTGACCATACTCTGTTCCAGCATCTGTTCCATCGACAAGTGCTCAGTTTGTTCCATCGGCTTTGTTGCTCTTGCCATATTCAGGCTCTTTTACTATATGCAATTGTGACCATACTCAGTAAAAGTTGAGCTAGCTTATACTAATCATAATCCTTGCCCAGGGATGCTGAAATAAGAAACCTAGAGGGAGGTACCAGCTCTCAAATTCACCAGGGTTTGCTCGGTAAGCAAAGTCTGATGAACTCATCAAAATATTTGTTCATGAGTGATAGTTTGGTTAGCGATGAATATGACCTTGCAAACTTCTTTCTCGAAGTCCTTAGAAATCATGGAAGGTGAAACACAGAAAACATCTCAGCTGCCCACGGACGCCCACGGACATGGATGTTAAACTAGAAGAACCCAACCTGAAAGGTGTGCATCCCATGAGGAGTAATATTATTTCTCATGTTGGCTAGCTAAGCTATCCATAATCTTTAGTTACTCACATGCTGATCACAAGTATACGGTCTGGTAAATGAACGTTTTAGTTGATACTACTATCTCCCCTCATTTTTTGTGGGAGTCAAAGTGGCATCTTTTTTTTCTCTTCCGAAACTCCTGATAGAGGATACTAGACATGGCTTTGTTGCTCTTGCCATACTCGGTTACTCAAACTATTTTTCTAACGAAAATTTTGAAGTCTTATCTTTTAAGTACTTAGCTGATTCTGACCATATTTTGTACAAACTGGGCTTGCTTATTTTAATCATATTTTTTTCCCCGGACATGGTGAAAGAGGAAACCTACAGTTAGGTTGCAGCTCTCAAATTAACAGTGGTTTGCTTTATAAGCCGAAGTTTGACGAATTCGAAAACATATATGTTCTGGGGTGATAGTTTGGTTTCAGAGGTGTATATGAGCTTAACGCCCGCTTTCCTTGGATCTCCAAAAAAGAAAGGTTAGGGTTCCTGCCTCTCGCCGGTGCCACGGTAGGTCCGCCTCGTCTCCGGTGGTCCTAGAGTCATGGGGGCGCGGTGAATCCTATCAAGGGCCGGCGGGAGGGCTCCAGTTTTAGTAGTTCCTTTCCGTTTTGTTATGGTCTGTGTCCTACTCAAGAAGGCGAGACGGCGGAGGCTCCTTGAAAATGGAATAAAGGTCTTCCCGCCTAGCCCCCGTTCCGGCGGTGCGTCTAGCATCGTTGGTGAGCACGTGGAGGTGTGTCTCCGGTGGATCTATGTTTGGTGGATTTGCTTGTATTTCGTCATTGTTCGTCTATGTTCGTGTCTTTGAGTTGGATTATTCCGATCTACATTATTCTTCATCGGCGGCGGTTGCAGTTCCAGTGTGCTGGTCTAATGGGGCGTTAGCATGACGACTTACCTACTGTCTACTACAATAAGTTGAGCCCGACTCCGACGATGGAGGGGCGATGTTGGCGGCACGCTTTCGGCTTGCTTCAGTGCTTGTTTTCATCGTTAGGTGCTCTATAAATCTGGATATAATTTTTATTATTTCTGGTGTTCATTGTACTACCATGATTGAAAATGAATAGATTGGAAATTTTCTCGCAAAAAAAGAGAGGTATATATGAGCTTGCAATCCCCTTTCATGTAGAAAACTTATTATGTGGTGAGAATTGCTGATACGACAACAAAACTTATCAAACAAATAGTAGAAAAGGAAACCACCAGATGTCAAGAAAGTGAATAGTAACTTAAACCAAGTTATCAGTAGGTCCTCACCCTAGGTAGATGGGACCACTACAAGTATAGAATTTAGGAATCGTAATTTCGAACATTAATTCCTTGTTAACTAGCTGAATTATCATTTCATACTTTGTAAAAAGACAAATCAAGGAAACACTAATTTAATTCTGTGTAATAAGTGTGAGCTTTACTCAAGCAAAACGTGCATTCAAATCATTACGATTATGGCCTGGTTCTACACACTTTATCCAACGAGCAGTTTTCCTTCGATGAAGGAAGACATGGACGGAGCCAAGAAATTCATCGAGGAGATGAAGAAGGTGCAGAAAGATCTGGGGACGGTGGTGAGTTCCTGGGGATTCTGAAGATTGAAAACGTGGAACTCAGCAAGCAAACTGCCGCTGGTCGATTTCATCTGTGTTGATTGATTAGCTTATTTGCATCCACTAGTAGAAAAACGGACCATTTGTCCCAGTTTCACAGGCCCATTAGCCCCGGTTCCAGAGGCTCATTAGCCCCGGTTCCGGAACCGGGACTAAAGGGTCGAGACTAAAGCCCAACACCTTTAATCCCGGTTCGCTTATGAATCGGGACATGTGGTACTCCACGTGGCCGCTGCGGCGAGCCCAGTCAAGAGGGCCTTTACTCCCGGTTAGTAACACCAACCGGGACCAAATGGCATCCATGCGTCAGCAACTCAGGAGCTGGGTTTTTGTTTTCTGTTTTAAGGGGGGGGGGGTGTTTAGGGGGTTTTGGAGGGTTAATTTTTTAGGGGTTTCATATATTGTGTTAGCTAGCTAATAGCTAGAGAGATGTGACCTCTCTTATCTCCGTGCTTGCTCGATGCTAGCTACCATACGTATAGAGAGAACTCGACACGCTAGCTAGTAAGCAAATGAAGGAACCATTAAGTACACAAGATCGTCATGAACATATACCGAGAGAAGTGATCGGCCTCTTTTTCTCCACGAGATTGGTCGAACAACAAGTTTCCGTATATCTATCCGACGCTACTAGCTACATATATGCAATATAAGATCTCTTACAAACCCTAACATCAAAGGTCTATTTGAACTTCCACATGGCATTCTCCATCTTTATATATGATGTGGTCAAGAAAGAATCCCGCCAATTCCTCTTGAATTGCTTGTATGCGATCATGTGGTAGGAGTTCATCCCGCGTCTCCCACATCTAATTTAAAGAAGTGGGTCAATACATGTATATGAATGAAACTCAACACAAATGATGGTAATAAAATAAAATTGTGAATATTATTGTTTAGGTACATCAAAATGTTATTTAGAGTAGCCCCGCTTAGTTTTTGTCGAGTTGTAGATGAACTCGCAAATGTAGTATCCACAAAAATCATTCCCGACTTCCTGCCACAAGATCTTTACAAGAAATAGAGTTCAATCAAACTGATAATCAAGCATGCTTAATGATTTTGATGAAACTAGCTAGAATCAATGGGCGATACGTGGAACTAGCTAGTAGTACTTACTTTCAGGTGTGTAAATCGCAGCTCCTTGACAGTGCCGAAACAATGGCAGTGAACTATTTCCAAACCCTGCCAGACAAAGAGAATAATTACTTGATATCAGGAAATGAACAAAGTTGTCGATATGGTGCGATAATGATCGATTCGACTTACTTCTGGAGTATATCAGTCATGTTCGCATACTCCTCAAGACTTTTTATTGTAGAGTCCAAGACAATTACTATTCCAGTTTCAAGCTTAATCTCTAGCAAAATAAAGTGAGAGCTGCGCACGCATGCATAGCTCATCAATTACATTACTATAGTTAACCTCGAGTAAGGAAAACCGAATATGCACAAGACAGTAACACTCATTTGAAGTTGTAAGGAAAGATTATTTTATCTTTGTTTTGATTTACAAGCAACGATTGTAGCAAGTTGTCCTCGGTCTCTTCGACATTGTGTTTGACCGTCCATTCATGTATAATATTTGGGTTAATGAACCCAATGTTATAGATATATGCTTCCTGCATTCGACGATCTTCAACCTGCATAATATAGTGAGGATAATTATATATGCATGCAATGAAAGAGCTGAGTTATATATAGAGACTTAATTACACAAGTAGTACTTATAGACAGTAGCAAGTCACGAGTGTTTTGTTGAGGGCCTTTTGATTGTATAACTGAAATAACTCGTCAAATTCAATATTTAAAATATCCATTCCAATGAGGTCGTGCTCCTCTTTAATTCTCATCATCAAAGTATGCCTCCCAGACTGCTTGTATCTTCGTGTTAAACGAGGATAATCAGGTTTGACGAGAGGCCTCTCGTACTCGTATCTGAATTCGTCCACCTCCATTATTTCAATGGGTACATCATCAGGCAGGTAATCACCAAGATTGGTACCGGGCACCATCCCCGGATGATTAGCGATGATATCGCTAGACACCTTGAGCGGGGGGCACGTTTGCTTCGCCTGTTCGCCGAGCTGGGGAATTGTTTTCCTACTTATTCGTGCTGCTAACCTTGCATCACTGTAAGTACTTCCCGACCGCTTTGCTTCCTTATATGCCTTTTTAATAGTGCGCACATAGTTGGAATCTGTCCGAGGCGGCAGTGGTCGCTTCAGGGCATCAATAGTCTGCTTCACTTTTACCTTATCAGGCGTTTCCTTCAGAGGTGGAGGTTTCGGTGCAAAAATGTCCCTCACTTGAGCACGACTGATGTCATCGTTTTCCTTGTCGGTCCTCTCATAAGGTAACTTTTCCGGAGCCTTGAGAGATGGACCGTATTTGAACTGCTTCTCTCCTCTGCTTGTACTACTACTAGCCACCGAAGCGGCGACCTCTCTCTTTCGCTGTTGCTGACGCGACGGAGTCAGCTGACATGTCGGAGGAGGCGGAGTTCTCCGACGCGCCGGAGGAGGTGGAGGAGGAGCCATAGTGCCCTCACGTGCCAGAGGAGGCGGAGTGCTCGTCGGAGGAGGCGAAGAAGGAGCCGGAGTGCCTTCACACGCCGGAGGAGGCGAATGAGGAGGCGGAGAGCTCTGATCACTCACCGGAGGAGGAAGCGGAGTGCCCTGACTCGCCGGAGGAGGAGGAGGCGGAGGTGTCCAGTTTGGAAGCATGATGTACTCCTTTCGCCATAGACATGGAGTCTTCGAAGCAACACCCAGTTGAATCTCCCCTTCACCTGTAGGGTGGTCAAGAACGAACTCCTCAAATCCCTCCATTACTTCATCCGCCATCACAACAGCATAGCCCTGTGGAATCAGACAGCAGTGAAAAGTTCCGTCGGGTTGAGGAGATGGAACTGTGCCGACAACCGCCTTCAAGGTGATGTTTTGCCATTTCATCATAAGCTGGCAATGTTGAGCCTCCGTGGTAGCATCCATGGGGTAGCTACGAGCCGTGAAGTCAGGCAGCTGAACGAGCTCCTTGGAAGCCACGCTGCTTCTCCGCTGAGATGGCATGGTATCTTCGTGCCCCTCAGATGGTGGTCGGCAGCTCGCTGGCTCTCAACTTGTTCCTCTAGCTTCAGTACTCTTGCATTGAGCTTCTGTATATCGATCAACTCTTGTTTCCTCTTCCTCTCCCGGGTTTTGTAACCGGCTGTGCTAGGAAACCCAATCTTCCATGCAACGGAGCTTGACATGCCTCCTGTTCGTCCAGGGTGCTCAGTATTCCCGAGGGCCTCAGTCAGTTTGTCATTCTCTCAGTTGGGCGTGAATGACTCTTCTCTCGCTGCCTTGATTGCTTCCTGAAGCTTCGAGATGGGTGTTGCATGTTGCTCGTCCGTCCAACGACACTTCCCTGTTTCAAGGTCGAAAGTACCGCCAATCCCAAAGAGCCAAGTCCTGGAATGGTCAAGCCAGTTCAATGTCTCTGGTTCGACCCCATTAGCAATCAGGTCCTGCTCAGCTTTGTCCCACAACGGTCGGGCTTTGAGGTAGCCGTCTGACCCTATGCGATGGTACCACTACTTCTTTGCAACATTTATCTTGTTTATCTCTGACATTTTCTTACTCCAGTCCGATGTCTTGCAGGCCACAAATGCGGGCCAGTGATCTCATATCTTCTCAAATCGGCTGATGAATTCTGGAGTTTTCCCTTTGTCGACAAACTTTGATTTCAACTCTTTCTTCCACTTCCTGAATAGCTCTGCCATCTTCTTAAGAGCATACGACTTGACCAGTGGCTCTATAACGGGCCTATTCGAATCCTCCTCCGGAGGTAGGGTGAAATTTGCCTTCAGCGAGGTGCAAAGATCATCTTTCTCTCTATCAGTGGCATAAGAAACTTGAGGGTCTTCTTTCTTAGGCTTATTCCATAGTTGGAGGCTGATCGGGATGCTGTCCCTAACAATAGCTCCGCACTGAGCAGGAAATGCATCCTTGGTCCGTGTATGTTCAATCGGTTGGCCATCGTCCGCGATTGCTGTGATCGGGAATCTCTCGTCCATGCGCAACCTTTTCTTCGGGCCTCGTCTTGTTACCGAAGTTTGGCTCGATCCAGAGAGTTATAAAAGAAGAAAGAAGAGTTAATATATGTACATACCAAAACAATTAATGCATCAATTAGCTAGTCAGCACAGGCTTAATTAATATATATATATATATATATATATATATATATATATATATATATATATACCTAGCCGGACTTTGCAACAGCCGATCCCGACTCCGTTTAGTCACTGGAGTCATCATCACGGTCTCCTTCTTCCACCGACATTCGGTCGCCGGAGCCATGATGATCATGAATTTGCTCCTCCATTGTTCGATCACCGTAGCATGCTTCCTCTCCTTCCAGACCAACGGTGTCGTTGAGAAATGACAAGACTGTTGGGGAACGCGGTGATTTCAAAAAAAATCCTACGATCACACAAGATCTATCTAGGTGATGCATAGCAACGAGAGGGTAGAGTGTGTCCACGTACCCTCATAGACTGAAAGCCGAAGCGTTTTAATAATGCGGCTGTTGTAGTCGAACTTCTTCGTGATCTAACCAATCAAGTACCGAATGCACAACACCTCCGTGTTCTGCACACGTTCAGATCGATGACGTCCCTCGTGCTCTTGATCCAGTTGAGGATGAGCGTGAGTTCCGTCAGCACGACAACGTGGCGACGGTGATGATGATGCTACCGGCACAGGGCTTCACCTAAGCACTATGATCGTATGATCGAGGTGTGTAACTGTGGAGGGAGGCACCGCACATGGTTGGGAGAGAAACTTGTGTGTTCTAGGGTGCCCCCCTGCCCCCGTATATAAAGGAGGCAAGGGGGAGGCCAGTCGGCCCCTGTAGGCGCTCCTAGGAGAGAGGAGTCCTACTAGGACTCCAAGTCCTAGTAGGAGTCCACCTCCCGGGAGAGGTTGAAAGAAGGAGACGGAGAGGGAGTAGGAAAGCCCCCCCCCCCTAGTACAATTCGGACCCAAGGGTGAGCAGGACCGTGGCCTGCCCTGGCCGCCCCTCTCTCTCTCCACTAAGGCCCAATGTGGCCCATTAGTTCCCCGGGGGGTTCCGGTAACCCCTCCGGCACTCCAATTTTATCTGAAACTTTTTGGAACACTTTTGGTGTCCGAATATAGCCGTCCAATATATCCATCTTTATATCTCGACCATTTCGAGACTCCTCGTCATGTCAGTGATCTCATCCGGGACTCTGAACAAACTTCGGTCATCAAAAACACATAACTCATAATACATATCGTCATCGAATGTTTAGCGTGCGCACCCTACGGGTTCGAGAACTATGTAGACATGACAGAGACACATCTCTGGTCAATAACCAATAGCAGACCTGGATGCTCATATTGGCTCCTACATATTCTACGACGATCTTTAGTAGTCAAACCGCATAACAACATACGTTGTTCCCTTTGTCATCGGTATGTTACTTGCCCGAGATTTGATCGTCGATATCATCATACCTACTACAATCTCGTTACTGGAAAGTCTCATTACTCGTTCCATAATACTTCATCCTGTAACTAACTCATTAGTCACAATGCTTGCAAGGCTTATAGTGATGAGCATTACCGAGAGGGCCCAGAGATACCTCTCCGAAACACGGAGTTACAAATCCTAATCTCGATCTATGCCAACCCAACAAATACCTTCGGAGACACCTGTAGAGCACCTTTATAATCACCCTTTTACGTTGTGATGTTTGGTATCACACAAAGTGTTCCTCCGGTATTCGGGAGCTACATAATCTCATAGTCTGAGGAACATGTGTAAGTCATGAAGAAAGCAGTAGCAATGAAACTGTAATGATCATAATGCTAAGCTAACTGATGGGTCATGTCCATTACAACATTCTCCTAATGATGTGATCCCGTTCATCAAATGACAACACATGTCTATGGTTTAGGAAACATAACCATTTTTGATTAACGAGCTAGTCAAGTACATGCATACTAGGGACAATATGTTTTGTCTGTGTATTCGCACATGTACTAAGTTTCCGGTTAATACAATTCTAGCATGAATAATAAACAGTTATCATGAAATAAGGAAATAAATAATAACTTTATTATTGCCTCTAGGGCATATTTCCTTTAGTCTCCCACTTGCACTAGAATCAGTAATCTAGATTGCATAGTCATCATTCTAACACCCATGGTGTTTTGGTGTTGATCATGTTTTTCTCATGGAAGAGGCTTAGTCAACGGGTCTGCAACATTCAGATCCGTCTGTATCTTGCAAATCTCTATGTCCCCCTCCGACACTTGATGACGGATGGAATTGAAGCGTCTCTTGATGTGCCTGGTTCTCTTGTGAAATATAGGTTCCTTTGCCAAGGCAATTGCACTAGTATTGTCACAAAAGATTTGCATTAGACCCGATGCACTAGGTATGACGCATAAATCAGATATGAACTCCTTCATCTAGACTCCATCATTTGCTGCTTCTGAAGCAGCAATGTACTCCGCTTCACACGTAGATCCCGCCACGACGCTCTGCTCGGAATTGCACCGACTGACAGCTCCTCCATTCAATAAAAATACGTATCCGGATTGTCACTTAAAGTCATCGGATCAGTGTCAAAGCTTGCATCGACATGACCGTTTACGACGAGCTCTTTGTCACCTCCATAAACGAAAGACATATCCTTAGTCCTTTTCAGGTTTCAGGATGTTCTTGACTGCTGTCCAGTGCTCCACTCCGGGATTACTTTGGTACCTCCCTGTGATGCTTATAGAAAGGCACACATTAGGTCTGGTACACAGCATTGCATACATGATAGAACCTATGGCTGAAGCATAGGGAATGACTTTCACTTTCTCTCTATCTTCTGCAGTGGTCAGGCATTGAGTCTGACTCAACTGCACACCTTGTAACACATGCAAGAACCCTTTCTTTGACTGTTCCATTTTGAATTTCTTCAAAACTTTATCAAGGTATGTGCTTTGTGAAAGTCCACTTAAGTGTCTTGATTTATCTCTATAGATATTTATGACCAATATGTTAGCAGCTTCTCCAAGGTCTTTCATGGAAAAACTCTTATTCAGGTATCCCTTTATACTATCCATAAATTCTATATCATTTCCAATCAACAATATGTCATCCAGATATAATATTAGAAATGCTACAGAGCTCCCACTCACTTTCTTGTAAATACAGGCTTCTCCAAAAGTCTGTATAAAACACTACTAGGAAAATGCTTATAGATAGAAGTTTACCAGTAGCGAGTTTTTGTGAACCCACGCTACTAGTAATTACCAGTAGCGCTGTGTAGAAACCACGCTACTACTAACATATAGCAGCATCGTCTGTTTGTTTGGGCCACGCTATTGTTACATGGGCCACAGGGCAGCATCTGTAGCCCACTTAGCTATAGCATTTGTTCTGAAAAGGCGCTACAGCTGGTGGGCTTAGCAGTAGCGTGGTGCTGCAACCAGCGCTACTACTATAGCTAAAGAAAACCGGCCCACGAGCGCCCCCGGCCGCACCCCCCTCGTCTCACACAATCGATCCCCTCCGCCCGACGATGACGCCGCCACGGTTAGGGTTCGTCCCCGTCCGCCTCACCCCCGTCGACGGTGCCGTGCGCCACCACCACGCTCGGTCGCCTCTCGCCTCCTCCGACGCTCCATCCCCGTAAGTCTCCCTCTCGATCTCCTCCTCCCTGCGCGCGCCACAGTAGCTCCTCTCGATCTCTCGGTTAGGGTTCGTCGTAGGGGCTCCAATCGATTTGCCGCGGTGGCTTGCCATGTTTTGGGATTTAGGGATTGCACGGTGGCTCCATGCTTCGATGCATGGCTCCACTCAATCCTACTGTTAATTAGTATCACATATGCATCTCTAGATCCTACTGTTAATTAGTATCACATAGGGAAAGAGTAGAGGATTTGGGTTGGTTGTTGCTGATGTGATTTGGCATTGGACTGGGTTGGCTCATGTTTGATTTTTTGCTTTGTGGTTGGGCGGTTGTTGCTGATGTTTGATATTGCTTCTACAGGAGTGTAAGTGCTCGGTTCGGGTTGTATCAAGTGCCCTTCTATAGGATGTTGTATAGGTGTTGTTCATGTGAGAGACAACGCTACAAGCTCATGTTTATTTAGTGTGCTTTGTTGTGAGAAATCATCAAGATTTAGGATTACTGATATGAGAAGGGGGTAGTTTATTTAGTGTGCTTTGTTGTGATTAACGAAGATGAGATAAGATCAATGTATTGTTATGTTTTGCCATATATTTGTTTGTTACATCTCTAGATTATTGAGCTACTAGTATTGTTTAACCTTGTGTTTAGTGCAAATTTCATGCTGATAGTGACGCTTCATCTGAAGAGTTGGGGACATTAGTTTACTAGATTGCTAGCTTTCTTGTGTTTTATCATACAATGACTCTACTTTTGCAATTTGTGATTGTTGGACTGAACTTTATGTTTACTTTTTAGTTGTTATTTTGCTTGCCATGTGAACTCTAGCTATGAAAACTTTATGTTTTCTTTTTGGATCGTTAATCCTTTAATCATATTGCTTTAGGGAAGTGGCGCCACCACCACCACCACCACCATGTCGACGGTGCAAGTCAAGGTGCGCCAGCAGCCTTGCAACTGGCACACTGTTTGGCATCTACTTCGAGTCTAGTTTTCTTCATGCGGCGGTAATAAATTATATGAAACTAGTAACTACTATTTTGTTTTTAGTGTTATTGGCATTAATGCATCGTGTATATATCATTTTGCTTTTTGTACACAGATCTTCCCATGCAATGTGAGGTCAGAATTCAACAATCTGACTGGAGACTCTGTGACATTTGAGGCTCCTGGGGGCCCTACACTATGGAGATCGAGAAAGGATGAAAGATGACGCGGGTGGGAGGAGATGGATGGGTCCGTTTCATCGAAAACATGCGTATCACCGGTGGTGAGTTGATCAGCTTCTCCTTCAGAGCTGAAAGACCCAAGCTGGCCGTGATTTATATCAACAAAGCAGAAGATTATGAGGATGATGAGGATGATGATGACCCACTCGATGATGCCATCGTAGCTCAAAGAAAGAAGTTGAGCGAGGAGGAGGTGTACAACCTATGCGACATCATTCCGCCACGTGCTGACTTCGTCGGGGTGCCATTCGTGACCCGGCTGACAAGTACCATGGTTGATCGGCATATGATGGTATGTTGCATTTACTGTAGTTTTTAGAGTAATTTGATTATATGCTTTATTGTTATACTTAGTGTATAGTCAGATGATAAATATGCTTACTGAATCTTATATGCTTAGTGAATCTATGCTTAGTGTATCTTATATGCTTTATTGTTATACTTAGTGTAGAGTCCGATGATATATATGCTTAGTGTAGAGTTCGATGATATATATACTTAGTGTAGAGTCCGATGATATATATGCTTAGTGTATAGTCCGATGATATATATGCTTCGTGTAGAATGTGTGAGGCTACTTATTAATTGATATGTTTTTCTTATTCAAAGATTGCCAAAGAGCCTATCTGAGAGTTGTGGTATCAAGCCTGATGAAGAAGGCTCTGCTGGAATACGCCTTACCGCAAGGGGCTCCGTCACCACTTGTGCGTACGGCGTGGACACGGACGGTCGCACACACTTCAACTCGGTTGGGTGGAAGAGCTTCCTTGTAGGCAAGAATCTTCATGTTGGACAGGCAATCCTAATTACTATCAGGAACACCCACCGCCCAGGCTTGAGGATAATGGTCATCATCGACATCATCTAGAACGACATATGCATGCGTGTGGCTGTTGAACCATATATATGCTAGTATGACTACCTAGTAGACTTATCAACTATGATCTATCCATGCATTGTTGACTACTATATGAGTTTGTGAGATTGTGTGGTTATATTAAATGTGGTACTGTCGTTAATGTTTGTGAGATGGTTCTGTGAACTTAGTTTATTTGCACTGCACTTGTCTTGATTTCCATGAATATTGCACCTGACTGCTTTTTTTATTTTTTATTTCTATTTGCCTAGTTGTAGCGTGGGGAGAAAATAGGATGCTACTACTACGTGATGATAGTAGTAGAGCTGGTGGAGGAAGCAGCGCTACTAATAAGTATTTTAGCTGCAGCGTTAGTTCAGAAACGCGCTACTGGTAAATAATAGCTGTAGCGCCCTAACAGTAGCGTGGGTGCCCGCGCTACTGGTATGTAGAAAACCAGCGCCACTAGTAAGCTTTTCTCTAGTAGTGAAACCATATGCCTTGATCACACTATCAAAGCGTTTATTCCAACTCCGAGAGGCTTGCAGCAGTCCATAAATGGATTGCTGGAGCTTGCACACTTCTTTAGCACCCTTTGGATCGACAAAACCTTCTGGTTGCATCATAAACAACTCTTCTTCCAAAAATCCATTCAGGAATGCAGTTTTGACATCCATCTGCCAAATTTCATAATCATAAGATGCGGCAATTGCTAACATGATTCGAACAGACTTAAGCATCGCTACATGTGAGAAAGTCTCATCGTAGTCAACTCCTTGAACTTGTCGAAAACCTTTCGCAACAAGTCGAGCTTTATAGACAGTAACATTGCCGTCAGTGTCTGTCTTCTTTCTGAAGATCCATTTATTTTCTATGGCTTGCCAATCATCGGGAAATTCCATGAAAGTCCACACTTTGTTCTCATACATGGACCCCATCTCAGATTTCATGGCCTCAAGCCATTTCACGGAATCTGTGCTCATCATCGCTTCCTCATAGTTCGTAGGTTCACCATGGTCAGTAACATGACCTCCAGAACAGTATTAGCATACCACTCTGGTGCTGATCTCACTCTGGAAGACCTACGAGGTTTGGTAGTAACTTGATCTGAAGTTTCATGATCATCATGATTAACTTCCTCACTAATTGGTGTAGGAATCACTAGAACTAATTTATGTGATGAATTACTTTCCAATAAGGGAGAAGGTACAATTATCTTATCAAGTTCTTCTTTCCTCCCACTCTCTTCTTTCGAGAGGAACTCCTTCTCTAGAAAGGATCAGTTTTAGAAACAAAGGTCTTGCCTTCGGATCTGTGATAGAAGGTGTACCCAACAGTCTCCTTTGGGTATCCTATGAAGACACACTTCTCCGATTTGGGTTCGAGCTTATCAGGTTGAAGCTTCACATAAGCATCACAACCCCAAACTTTAAGAAACGACAACTTTGGTTTCTTGCCAAACCACATTTCAGAAGGCGTCGTCTCAACGGATTTTATTTAAACTGAATGTCACCCGTCTTTAAAGCATAACCCTAAAACAACAATGGTAAATTAGTAAGAGGCATCATAGATCGGACCATTTCCAATAAAATACGGTTACGACATTCGGACACACCATTTCGCTGTGGTGTTCTAGGTGGAGTAAGTTGTGAAACTATCCCATGTTGTTTAAAATGAAGACCAAACTCGTAACTCAAATATTCTCATCCACGACCAGATCGTAGAAACTTTATTTTCTTGTTACGATGATTTTCCACTTTACTCTGAAATTCTTTGAACTTTTCAAATGTTTCAGACTTATGCTTCATTAAGTACACAACACTAGTAGAAAACATGGCTTATGTTCGGGCCAGATAAGCCCATTAGTCCCGATTCAGTCACGAATCGGGATCCATGGGCCCATTGGTCCCGGTTCGTGAGGCCAGGGGGCCTGCCTAGCCTCGTGGGGGCATTGGTCCCGGTTCGTCTGGCCCCATTGGTTCCGGTTAGTGGGACGAACCGGGACCAATGGGCCTCGCTCCTGGCCCAGCACCATTGGTCCCGGTTGGTGGCTTGAACCGGGACCAAAGGCTGCCCTTTAGTCCCGATTCATGCCACGAACTGGGACCAATGAGATGCAAAAAAGAAAATAAACTAAAAAAATAAGTAGAAACAAAATAAAATAAATAAGTAGAAACAAAATAAACTTTAGTAAATAAGCAAAAACAAAATAAACTTCAATAAAGGTAAATAAATAAACTTTAATAAAATAAAGAAAAATAGCAATAGTAGAT
>NC_057803.1:705304203-705314394 GCF_018294505.1 Triticum aestivum
TAATAAAGTAAAATAAATAAAATTTAATAAAATAAATAAAAATAGCAACAGTAAGTAGAAACAAAATAAAATAAATAAAGCAAAAAAAAAGTGCCACCTCCTGGGCCAGCATGGCCTGAATACGACTAGAAACACAATCATGGGCCAGGATTCAGGCCCGCAGCAGGACCAGTAGGCCCATAGGCACACACTAACAGGTTAGGCCCGAAATCCTACAATTGAGAGGAGCTCGAGAGGGTGGGCGCATCAGCGCTTATAAACCACTCTCGAGCTCTCTCAACTGGCGAGGTGGGACTAAACTTTCGCCGCGACGCGGGCAGCACAGGGCCTTTGGTCCCAGTTGGTGGCACCAACCGGGACTAAAGGGTAGCATTGGTCCGGTTCGTCGCACCAACCGGGACCAATGCACCCCCCCTTAGTCCCGGTTGGTGCCACCAAACGGGACCAGAGGCCTCTGCTTTCCGCCCTTTGGGCTGCTGAAAAGAGACCTTTGGTCCCGGTTGGTGGCACCAACCGGGACTAAAGGGGGGCATCGGTCCCGGTTGGTGCCACGAACCAGGACCAATGCTCTGGCTATATAAGCAAGACTTAGCAGTTTCGGAAAAATCCATCACTTTATTCTCCGCCCCAACGCCTCCTACTCCTAGTCGCCATCGCCGCTGAGCCCTGCCATGACGCCGTCAGGCTGGTCCACCTCGCTGTTGCCGCCATTGCCGCCGTCGTCAGGTTGCTCAACTTCACTGCCCTAAGTCTTGGAGAGGATGTTTAGCCCTTTGAGCCGTCGGACAACCCTGTCCTGGTGCCGCTTCAGCTTCGCAAGTTGAGCTACCTCCACTGCCTCGCACTTGGACTGCTCAATGCCAATCTGGGGCGCCTTGGCATTCTTCTGAGCCGGCGAGCGTCCGTCTCCGTGATCGTAACACTACAAAAAAATACACTTCCGTGATGATACGTGTTTGTCATAGTAGGTCGCGTTTTTTGTCATGCATGTATATCCATGAAAAATTTATGACAGAATCAAGATAGTCATACCTGTGTTGTCGTAGAAGTGTTCCATGACATTACCAAAATTATCATCACGGAAGTGTCCACTTCCATGACGATAAATCGCGCGTCACAGAAGTGCTTTCGTTAAGGATGACCGACACGTGGCATCCACCGTAACGGAACGCCGTTAAGCTATCGGGTCGGGTTTTGGATCCGATAACCCGTTAATAGCCCCGACCAATGGGGATTTTCCTCGTGTAAAATCATCATTTGCTGGAGGAAACACGCGTCGGCTCACCGTTGGGACAGATGTCATCCGCTCATTGGACCGAAGGCGCCTATGATACGGCGACACGTGGCACGGCCCAATAGAGGCCCATTCATGTGAAAAGGCCGGCCCGTTTGACTTGGTCAAAAGGTGGCGAGCCGGCCCACGGAAAGCCTGTTAACGGCCTATTCACGTATAGCCCATTTACAGCCCGCTAACCTAGGGCCCGTTACGCCCTATCCAAATTAGGCCAAGTAGCGTCATCTGGGCTGTCCAATATGATTCAGCCCGTTTTAACTTCCGGCCATGTGTGGCCCATGACTTCTTTCGGCCCATATGAGGACCTTTATAACTCTTGGCCCATTAACGGCCCGTGGTGAAACTGGCCCGTAATGAACAGTGTATCACTTTATACCCATTAAAGGCCAGTTATTCCATTGGGTCGTTTCCAGCCCAAGTTATCTTTCAGCCTTCTCAGGGCCCATTGATTCTTGGTCTCACTTGCAGCATTCGGTTACATACGGCCCGTTACTGTCATTTTCTGCTTGTGGGCCAAATTCAACCCGTCGTTACAGTCGGCCTGTTTGCAGACCGTTAATACGTTGGGCCGTTTTCATGTCAAAAAAACCGTTGGGCTGTTTTCGTAGAGTTATCAAATACGGCCTATTAACGACCCGTTATGGTACACGAATAGTACGACCCATGATTGGCGAAATGATGATACGCCCCGTAGAAGGCCCATGGATCCTACGAACCGTATGAGGCCCATGGATAGTACGGCCCGTAGAAGGCCCATGGATCGTACGGCCCATAGAAGGACCATGGACCCTACGGCCCGTAGAAGGCCCATTGATTCCTAAGGCCCGTATAGAAGGCCGATGGATCCTACGGCCCATATAGAAGGCTAATGGTCCTACGGCCGAACGAAGGCCCATGGATCATACGGCTTGCAGGAGGCCCATGGTTACAACAGTCTGTGTGTTTCCATGATTATTTTGGCCTAGTTACCAAAAATAGGCTATTGTGGCCACTAGAAAAACACAGAAAAAGAACTAAAGTGACTACAAGCAAACAACTAAACAAGACAATAAGGAAATAAATAATCAAGCAATTAAGGCTAGCCTATTACCGCTATTACACATATTACATCCACTGGGCATCAAAGTTCGCCACCAGTGCAAATATAGGGAACAAAGCAGCATATTACATACACTGGCCGTCAAAATTGGCCATGAGTGCAAATAAACGCGGCAGCAAAATAAGAGCATAACTGAAACAACTTCAGAAGAGCTCAAGAAACGTTATCCTGGGTATCCACCATGCTGGCAATAAGCTTAGCAAGCTGATTCGCTTTGTCCTGTTTGGCGCTAAAATCCTCCAACGCTTGTTGTTGCACCAGAAAGTATGCATCTGAATGCTCCAGGGACTTCCGCAGTCCTTCCGCTTCTTGTTGCAACACAGCTGATCGATGTCTTTCAGCTTGTAGTTGAGACTCAAGAAACCGAACTGGTTCAGACAGTGAGTTTGAATAGCTTGTGCAAGCAGTAGTGGCCAGTAACTCGAACACTAAACCAAGACAGGACTTTGGGGTTGTCTCGCTGTCTTCAAGATAGTCTTCCTTAGCTGTTTTATCAGCTTTGTTGGAGACCAACAAGGATGTGTCACTATCCTGAACCTTATATACATTACTTCCTTTACCATTGCTTAATAAGGCACTCTTCCCCAATATTCTGTCAGCATTCTAAAAGAAGAAACAAGAAGACACATAACAAGTTTAGCATGTACTAATATATGAAACTCATTTCGGTGAACCAGTTCATTAGTAAGGTGGATAGGATTAAACTACCAAGTCTTCTATTGCCAAGTACTAGTACATAATAAAAGCATCAAACAAACATATATCTATGTCCTATGGTCACTGCATTGTCTTGCCAAATCAAAATAGATACACAGTCCAAATCATATCAGCTCAAGACAAAGCAGCAGTGAAAGAATACAAAGCGTGGGAAACTACACGGCACAACAAGATTTCAGAAGGATACAATGGGTCTACATGTACAACAACACTATTGGCTCTGTTGTGATGCTAGTAATGTGCATGATATGAAAGTCAACTGTATACACAATTGAAATTGAAATCAAAAGAGCTATTGATAAGAGCAAACCTGTTAAAGAAACATGCGTGAACATACATGTTGTGCCATCGGAGTTTTGATTGGATCCTTAAATTTAAAAATAAGTTTGTATCAGTAAATACAGTGATACAAGAGGAAATCAATCATAGTTAAAAAAAGGCGCGCCTAAGCGAGCGCTTAAGCGCGCCTAGGCTCTAGGCGTTGGCAAAATGCATTGCGCATAACTATGCTTAATCTGTGAATAACTGCGCATAAGCATGCACTTTGGTCAGTAAAGTGCAAGGCGGTGGTAAAACGCACAATTAACGCCTAGCGCTTTTTTGAACTATGATAGCAATGGAATCTTAAATTAGAACAGTTGTTCTTCAGGTTTAGGCACTTATTCTACATGAACAGAGTACAGTAAGATGAAGAATATAATACTTAAATATAGAAAATAAGCTCATAGACCTTACCACATTCTTGGTTCGGGACCAGTACAGAACAAGGCGTTCCCAGTCATCGTCCAGTAAATGTGTCTCAGGAGAACGTAAGGGAATTTGATGAGTTTCTTTGCCGGTGAAGTACGTTTTCTTCAGGTAATTCCAATACTACCACCAAGCATTCTTGAAGATAGCAGAGGTATTATCACAGGTTACCTCATCCTGAGTTTCCAAATCGGTCATTCTCTATAGAGAAAAATGGGAAAATGTGTTGTATTATAACCATCATGGAGGTAGGATGTATGGGACGAAGCAAAGTAATTGCCATGAATAACATTACTTACATATAACTCCTGGACAAACACCTGCAACTGGCATTTTCCTTCATCTTCAGTATAATATTTCCAAGATGGGAAGATACGCACATATGATTTAACAACATCAAATGCGATAGATGCTAAACTACGACTGGCTGGTTGTGCTTCCTCCACAGGAATAGGCGTACTAATTGGTGGAGTTGGGGTTCGCCGTGATAGTACTAGCCCTTTGGGCACTGGAGCTGCCTTACTAACTGCTCTTGTTTGGGAGCTCAGTGGTGGAGATGGTGTTGTGTCAACAGGAATAGTGTTACTATCGGCTGGGGTTGGGGTTAGATTGGGTGAAGCTGGTTCTTTGTCCATCGCAGTAGGGTACAATCTGGGAGAGTTTGGGTTATGTGTGGTAGGGCTGGTTCTTGTGCCTGTACAACCGGGGTGCTATCTCTACCAAGTGGTAGCACTGTTTTATTTGAAGACCGTGTTTTTATTCCGCTAGATACTGGCATCACCCGCTCCAATTCAAATGGCTGATAAACAGGAAACATAGTTGAATGTACAAACATTGTATGAGAGACAGATGCAATAGATAGTGTGGAAAAAAGAGGGCATGAAATAGTTGATATGTATATTGTTTAACTAAAACGGATAGCATGACATAATTTCACATATATGATGTCTATCGAAACTGGATAGCATAGCATAACATAATTCAAAGATATGATGAATAACTAAACAGGATCGCACGACATAATTCACCTACATGTTATCCAAGTAATCAGGATCGCATCATTTAATTCACATTTGTGATTTATATGCTAAACAGAGGGCATTCGATATGATGTCTGAACTAAGAATATGGTGTTGAATATTGTGTATATGATGTCTAAACTATGCAATGCAAGACACCATATGCAGGATATGAGCAGTATAACCGTGCAAAGTTAGAGCATACTCCTCAGTAGGGGAATAGGAATGGTCATCTGTCTCTGAATCCATCTCGGAGGAGCTATCGGGACCCAACAAGAGATCTGCTTCGACAGGTAGCACTGTCTGCTCTGAAGGCCTTGTTTTCACTCCAGATTTTCCATCTCCCACCCAAATGGCCAATTCACAGAAGAGTAGTTTAATGTACAAACATTGTCGACAAATGCAAATGTAATGAAGAAAAGTATGGGCAAGATATCATTCAAATATATGATGCCTGGTTAAACAGGATAGCATTGCATATTTCACATATATTATGGCTGGCTAAAAGACATGAGACTGCATAATTCCCATATATGATGTAGAAACTAAACAGGTGGCATTACAGAACATGTCTAAACTAAGCAGATGACATATATGATGTCAAAAGTAGGCACTGCAAGGCAACATATGCATGATATGACTAACATCATCATTCCATGGTAGAGCAAACGCCTTGGGGGGTAAATAGAAGTGGTCAGTGGCGTCTGAGTCCGCCTCACAACAGATATCTTCCTCTGGATTACAATCTGGAGAGGGGTGGGGAGGGTTTGCCATTGAACCCACCATGGAGCGATGTGTGCATGACATTGTATTGCCACACAAAACTCTTCTCTCTTTCTCTACATGTTCAGCATGACTGTGTACAATATCTGACATGCATACGAAAAAATATGGTGAGATTATGTAAGGAGAGCATGCAGAAATTTAGAGTGATGGTAACAACCAGTGGATGGATCCATAAATAATGATAGTAGGCTCATGATTGCTTTAAATTAAAAAAAGACAGATGATGATTGCTTTACTATTTTTTCCCACCCAAGATGAACAACATAGGCATACCCTAGGTGAACCAGATATTAGACAGACATACTATTCATTGTTGCCTCAATATGTGCCCCACAACTAATTTAGAACTCAAGTTTGAACATTAATTTGGACCATAGTTGGGAGTCCAAGAGCTGAACAGGACGATAAAGTAGCAGGTAAGTTTAAGCAATGCATAACATAAGCAGAAACAAAAGAGTGCAACCTCTCTTGTGGACCCGTGTACTCCTTAGGTTCATCTGCTGAGTCGATGATGGTGATGCCGTTGGGGTGGGTGCCGGCAGCAGGGAAGGAGATCTGAGGCGGCGAAAGATGGTCAGGAGTCGTGATGTCTGGTTTGGTGGATGCTTCTGTCGATGGAGCATCTCAGGTAAGGTGGACGACGTCGCGGCAGGAGCAGGACAAACCACACAAAGTTCCCTTCGACACGTACCTGTAACTGAAGTAATTCTGTAAGGGCTCATTTGGCTTGCATGATTCTTAAAACGCAGGGATAGGAAAAACACCGGAATAGGATAGGAAATGCACATGGTGAACAGAGGATTTGTAAACACAAGATTTCTGTCAACTTGGGTGTTTGGTTTACAGGAATTGGAAGAGCAGAGGAATGCATAGAAACATGGCCAAAATAAAGAGAAACCATATGAAAGCGTGTACAGTTAGAATGTTATTCTGGCACTAATGCACTTGGTCTTGTTTTGATGCATAGGATTTTGAAAAGTAGGTTCAGGTGGATGTTTTGCTTCATTCCTTTCAACAAAATGCATGAATAATTGAATAGTAGAGTGCCATTGAAAAATTCCCTATTGCTATGTTTTTCCGTTGAACCGAAATAGCCCTAATGGATCGACGTGAATGTATAGTAATAAGTGATGCAACAAGTGTACAACCTCTTTGCCGTAGCCGTGTCGACCTCAGCATCATTGGGTTGGTCGCTGAAGCAGTTGAGGCAGAGGTGGCTGTCGCAGGTGTGGAGGAAGATCTGATGAATCTGTATACGGCGTCTAGGGCACTGCTCTGTTGTGATGGATCGTTCTGTTGTTGGAGCAGCTCCGGTGAGCCGTAAGACGTCAAGGCTGAAGCAGCACAAGACAGACATCGTCAATCTCAAGTGGGATTCTAATAGCATCTCCAATAGATGATGTAAAATGGATGTAAAATTAACATCACCAAAAACCACCTGACTACAACAGATGAGGTAAAAACTGTTAAATCTGAACTTGACATGTAGTTTAGGGAGGGCCTGCAGTTCATCTTCAACCTGCACCCCCCTGAGCCGCCAGCCACCACCGGCCAAACCACCGGCCCCAGCGCCGCCTCGCCGCCCAGAAACAACTCGCCACCGCCGCCCCGGCCAGCCCTCTAGCCCCCCCGCCCCCCACCCTGAACCCTAAGATAGATAGTGGGGTACCTCTCCGGTGAGCCCCTGTCCCCGCTGCGGGTGGTTCTTCCTTAAGTCCGGCGATCCCCCAACCCCCCAACCCCTAAAAATCGACTGACCCAAAAGTCGATTTAGTGGACTGAAGTGTGGCTTAATCGGAGCAGAGCAGCAGCACGAGCGAGGGGGAGAGCTCCAGCAGCAGCTGGGCGAGCGAGCCATCGAGCGAGAGCCAGACTAGCAGCAGCAGCGTGAGCGAGCGAGCAAGAGCCGGAGCAGCAGCAGCAGCCCCTGCTGGTATGGACGCCGCCGCCGAAGGGGCCTCGCACTGGGGTAGAACCGCCATGGAGATGGCTCCCACGGCGCCGGCTTCAAGGTAGCCGCTCCATGGGGTGCGGGATGGAGCACCGTCGGCGCCGAGTGGTTGAGTTAAGGAGAAGGTGCGATGCGATGAGTGTACAACCTCTTTGGTGGCGCCGAGTAGGCCTCGGCTTCGTCCGAGGAGTCGGTGAGGATGCTGCGGTTCCGGTGGAGCAGGTTATGGCGGCGCTGTGGGGATGGAGCAGCCGCGATAGATGAGGCGATCGTCGGAGCAGCTCCTTGGAGGTGGAGGACGGGGCGGCTGAACCGGCCGGACGGTGAGATGGACGACGGATCCTCATCCGGGGAGTTGGACGAGGGACGTCGAGCTGTTGCGATGGACGATGTTGTCGGGGAATAGGCTCCGGCTGGGCAGCGGTGACGTGGCGGACGGAGAAGTGGGGTTTCGCGTCTGGAGCGGAGAGGTTATGGCGGCCTGGGATTTCGAATGGCAAAAAGGGGGCGATGGGAGGGGGTGAAGCATGACTTAGGGACGCGCTTGTCCAAAATGTAGGGTGTGTTACAAAAGTACCCCCCACCGATTTGAACTAGCGGCCCTTTTGGCTCACGGTTAGAAGGGGGATTTCACGTGTCGGGATTTGGCAGCTGGAGGGATTTTTCGCGCGCGTTGCAATTTCGGGATAGCAAGGCGCGGGTTGTGAAGGCGCCAGTTTTGGGAGCACGATATCTAAATTTTCGGGATATAACAAGACGCGGGTTGAATTTTAGGGACAAGCCTAATGTGTAGTGATATTGTACTTGTACGTACCAAATCAATTCACACTTCCCTCAACCAAAAAGAAAATGAAAAAAATAAAACTATTCACACCACACAAAGAGAGAGTCTTGCCCCGTTTTACTATACAAATGCTATTCAAAGCTAATCCCTCCTTCCATCTATATAGGGCCTAATGTGTTTTTTGATGCTAACTTTGACCAAATATTAGAGCAATGATATATGACATGCAACTTACACAAAGCACTCCGTTAACTTCGTCTGTGAAAGGTTCTTTCAATGATATAATTTTCACATTGTGCATGTCATGTACTATTAATCTTTTCAATAGTCAAAGGCGGTCTTAAAAATCTCATTACGCCCTATATAGATGGAAGGAGGGAGTATGAATCCATGTTATGTCTGATTAATTTTTTTCGCTTGCCGTATAATGTATGTAACCTACTCATACCAACATTTTAGTTCATTCCAAATGTCTATACTACCGCTGCAATTCGAACTAAATTTGAATTCGTTTCTCTATTTCAATAAGAATCTACAATCATGATTGTTGCCAACTTCAACGATCATTCGTATATTACCTTAATAACACACCACATGATTACTATAGAGATAGATATGAACTATGTGTACTACATGAACTCGAATTCTATTTTTTGAATACACTTGATGTTGATTCCAAATAATAGTACATTGGATGCACTAACTATATATTCATAATCTGATCCATGTTCCATACGTACACCGTGTTTACCACACAAAGTATAGTGCCCCGCCCCCTACATTATGACAAGTATTTAGACCTGAGTTGCAAAAGCCACACATTAGCCCAAATTATAATCAATGTTCTACATTATGATATCTTCTTCAAGTATCCGTATCCACCTTTTTATAATGAATTATAATCTTTGTTCGTCTTTTACACCTTCACGATCCTCTTCTATTTGTAGCTACCTAGCGCTAACTTTCTATCGTACATGCACACGCCCGCCCCCCTCACACACCCTTAGCGTCCCCTCCATCACGCACGTTCATTATTTCTCTTCAGGTCGTCCACCAGCGGTGTGTAGGCCCCCGGCTCCTTCTTTCTGGAACACACCGGTCGATATACCTCTCTAGCTAAGTGTGCCTACAACAAACACATATATACTTCCCCTCTTCTCTTCTCACCGTCCATGCCCCCATATGTCCAATACGATTCCACGTAGGTGCACACTCCCGCCCCTCTTTTCATTAATCACATGCTCGCACACTCCTCCCCCCTCGACATGGTAGGCCTCTCGCACCACCTCCTAGCCACACCCTCTCCCCCTGTCTGCCTCTCTGGACCTTATTTGCTTCTAACACATGCAGGCGTGTATATGAACTGATCTCCCTACATATAGCCAGGTCGACTATAATTCGTTTTCACCAAGCACCGATACACTTACCTCGCTAGTTATGTGTCTCCTTTTCCCAGACACACAACAGCTGATCTTCCTATGTAGTTACGCATGCTTACCACAACCATATCTTCTCCCTCATCATCCTTGAATACCTCCCGACCCGTCTCTCACACGCACGTGCATAGACAGACAGACATCCCCCGCCCTCTCTTATTGATATTGCACTCATACCCTCCGTTTGTCTAGTAGGCCTCTCCCACCATTTGTGAGACGCCACTCCACCACCAACCCTCCGACGCTATACCTTTGTCTTTTTCCCAACCTTATTCCTCTGCTACGAATATACATGGATGTCGATCGATCTCCCTCAATACATAGCTACGTCTCTCTCCTTCCCCACACATATACTAGT
>NC_057803.1:705314747-705341606 GCF_018294505.1 Triticum aestivum
CACACACACACACACACACACACACACACCGATAGTCGAATGTTGTAGGTAGGTATCCATGCCACGGAGAAGAACTGCACCTCTGCCCTCTCAAATTCCAGTAGGCCAGCCGCCCTGTATCTTTGACGTGGGAAAACACAAATTCGATGGCACTCCTTATCGATCGCGCAACCACACACTTCATCCCTGTTTTCAATTCTAACGATATCTCACGTCCATGACTCTGTTTCACACACATTGCATATGTTACGTTTTACTGATTGAGATATCATCAACACATTGCCTCTGTTTCGCACAAACCATCTCTCTCACACCCACCCACGTCCGTACCTGCACCTAAAGAAGAAGTGCACACAAGACACACGTACTCACGTCTCATTCCCGACCACACCCGCGCGGGTACACGGTGGAGTTCGTTTCTGTTTGAAAAGGCAGCGCACATGATAATTTGACGGGTGTAGCGGTTGTTTACTCGAAGGAGGGTCGGGTACCACGCGTAGAATATAAAATTATTGCCGTGGGGAAAATGGAAAATGGGTTTGTCTCTCGTGAGTCTCGTCACACAATCTCACACAAGGCCGCTGTGGCCTCTCTCTCTCAGCGTTGGTCAGTGATCCGGCCGCATCCCGTCCGCCGGCGGAAAGGGAGGATGTGCATTGTCTCTCCGTTCGACGGTGTTGAGGCAGCTCGTCCCAATCTGCGGTACCCGCCGTCCTCTCTGACCAAGCTCCGGCACGGTAGGGCCTTCGCCACTTGCTCGCTGCCGCAGCATGGGCAGATCCCGGCAGCCGGCGCCCTCCTAGTAACATCCCGACGACCCTCAGGTACAACTTCCTCCGGCCTTGCTCCACTGCCCATCTTCCCACGTTGCTGCATGTGGATCTTCTTTAGTTGTTTGCTTAAATCGTATCTCGGCCGGCGTACTTTCCATCTTGCAATCTCGTCCTCAATCCATTTTTGATAAACCACCATGTGCTATCTTTCCCTTTTTACATGGAACATGCTTCTTTTTTGTCGGCGTATGTGTCTTCAACTCGTGTTATTGGGTAGTAATTATTTCCTTTCGACTTCCTTTTGCAAACAGGGCTATCCATTTTCACCTCGTTGCCATTGCGACCTTTTGGTGAACTGCACAAATCACTTTTCTGAAGAGTGTTTTGTGCAGTTCCGCCAAAATGTCACACGGGCAACGTTTTTACATTTTTGTGGGACTGCGGAAAGGGAGATTGGTTTTGCTATCCTCCTCATCCAACTCCGTGTCTAATCTTCTACAACAAGAAGTTAGTCCTAAAGAGAGATCGTAGAGGTGATCGGCTTCTATTTATGTGTGTTATGTTTCATCATCTAGTTCCACTATTATTGTAATCACACTGACTGGATATCTTTGCAAACAGGGACGGTCCGCCCGATTTTAGTGGAGTTGCACAAATGATCGTATTGTGATGTCCTTCATACACCTCTTTTTTGGCTACAGAGCTGGGTGAAACTAGCAGCCAAGCAATGAACACTTTGCCAAGGAAATGGAGCCATGCCTTCGAACAGCATCGATCAATTATATTTTTTTCTCTATTTGTACACCTTCTCACAACTTTATCTTCAGTTGTGATGTGAATATTGGCGCTGATCTGCGAACCATTGAGATGCATTAGCCATGGTAGTTTCATTTGTATTTGATGGAATGTTGTAACGAGATAATCTCGAGGCAAGACACATGAATCCTAAGTTGAAACCTTTTTTTTCCTACGGGAACCAGAGTTGAAACCTTCATAGCATCACAGTAAAATTTCATCAAAATTATGCGTACATATAAACAAATCCTGAAGGGTTGATAGCAATGCCAGAAACAATTCAACTTCGTTTCGCCGACATGTTGGACATCCTTCATCCGGCTCCACCTGCCATGCAGAAATATTGAGTGCATAACACAACTTCAGGGAAAGATTCACCCCGGTCTGTTGACACACGAACACGTCACGTGTACCCTCGACGCCGGGGGTGATGCACCGCAGCTCACGTCGAAGGAGACCCGACCGACAACGCGATACGCAAGACAGTCGGCGGGCGCTTTTGCAGACCCGAAAACCCCACACCCCCGGGAGGGACCCCGTCAGGGAGTGCGGCGGCTATGGGCTGCCCTAGGTCGATTCGCTCGCCCCTAGAGCCTCGGGATTCGCAGCTCTCAAACACGAAGAACAGCGAAGAACGAGAGAGAAAAACGGTGGAGAGATAAAACGTAGATGAAAAAGTAGTATATTGATTTGTTCGATTGTGTGTTGTTCAATCGGCCGTCACCCCCAACATATATAAGAGGCGGCTGGACTTCCCATACAAGTAAAGGATTCATCTAGGCTTTCCTTACAAGAAAAATTACATCAATTCGCGTCCTAGAGTCCTAGTTCTATTCCAACTCGGATTCAGTCTGAATCTGGCCCAACTTTTGTCTTCCTCCTTGTGCAGGCCGCCGAGCCTCCATATGACCTCCGATCAAGATGGCCCAAATACCAAACTTGTGCGCCTCGATGATACGAACAACTCTCATGTTGATCACTTTTTCAAATAAGGCCATCTTGAACACTTTTCGAGGTCGTCTTACCTTCCAGTCGGACTCGGTCTTGCGGTAGACTGAATTATCCGAGTCTTGTAGTGCATTTGCAGGCCATATACTATCTATGACGACAATGACTCCAAAACCAAAGTTTATCGTCTTGATGATACGCACAACTTCTGTATTGAACACTTTTCCATCCGAGATCATCTTGATAAACTTTTGGGCACATGTTCAGTTTCACTCGGATTTGAGCTCATCCACTCGGATATTAGAGTCTTTCACTCGACTGGATCTTTTCACTCGGATGACTATATTTTCACTCGGAAGACAATCTTTCACTCGGATGATGACCACATTTTCAGTCGGAAGACAATTTTTTACTTGATCGATCAGTTTTCACTCGACCTTTTACTCGATCGACCTTTTACTCGATCGGTAGGTTTTCACTCGACCTTTTACTCGATCGGTAGGTTTTCACTCGACCTTTTACTCGATCGGTAGGCTTTCGACCTTTTACTCGATCGGTAGGTTTTCACTCAACCTTTTACTCGATCGGTAGGTTTTCACTCGACCTTTTACTCGATCGGTAGGTTTTCACTCGGAATATCTTCACCTGGAGGACAATTTCACTCGGATGACCATATTTCCACTCGGATGACTATATTTCCACTTGGATAATAATAAGCTCATCCAGTCAGCAAACTTTCACTCGACCGTAAACTTTCACTCGGATGGTAAACTTTTCACTCGGATTTTCCGACTGAAAACATAACCTGATCTTGATTTGTCTCTCCAGGCCTCATACGACCACGGATTGAGACGAATTATATATGAAAATCGATCGGCTCGACGAGACGAAACTTTTCTATGTTGAAGGTTTTTCAATTCAAGGCCATCTTGAAGGCCTAATTGCTCACACATTGCATCAGACACTCATCAACATGTGTCTGGTGTCAAGCGTAATATTTAGGTCTCTGGCCTGTCCGGACCGTATTGACTATAACTTTTGCATATGAACTCGGATTGAGATGATTTATATATGAAAATCAATTGCTTCGACGAGACGAAGACAATTCCTTCAGAATACTCCTTCATCCGAGGTTGTCTTGAAGGCATGATCGGCCGAAAACCACTCGGAATGTTCAATTCTGTCACTCGGAGTATAACTTCGGCCACCGAGATGAGGTCGAATAGCGATAAATTAAACATCAAAGTTATTCCACTCAGCGACCTGAAACTTTGCATGCTGAAAACTCTTTCACTTGAGGCCATCTTACTTGCCTTTTGCACCTTGCCAAAATCCGATGTTAACACATGCCCCCCTGTTTTTCGGCAAAGCTTGCATGCCGAAAAATAATATGCACGGTGTTTGTTCTAAGGACGATGTCAACACTCCATCGGCCAATTATTTTCCTCAGGGCGATAATTATGTATCGGCCATGTTCGTGCTAAGGGCGATAATCGTATATCGGCCATTGCCTACTCAGGCTTCCTGCCACACACTCGGGTGGTACTTCTTCAAATATTTTCCGTTGAGAGCTCGAGGTAACACTGCCCCTTGTATTGATTCTACCAAATATGAATTTCCAGGAACAACCCTTATAATCCTAAAAGGACCCTCCCAACTTGGAGACCACTTCCCGAATTTTCTATCTCTTGAAACAATCGGCAGAATCACTTTCCAGACGAGTTCACCAACTTGAAAATGCTTCAACTTAACTTTCTTATTGTAGGCTCTTGCTACCCTCAACTTATCTCTCTCTATGGACTCCAAAGCAACCAAACGTTTATTGGCAACCTCATCAATATTGTCCATCATTAAGTTATAAAAGTCTACTGCCGATAAATCATTTTGTGTGGCTATTCTCAAAGCATTCAAATTTACCTCCACTGGTAAAATAGGCTCCTGACCATATACTAGCTCATATGGAGTCACCTTCGTAGCACCATGCCTTGAAATTCTGTGTGCCCATAAAGCTTCAGACAACAACTCATGCCATCTCCTCGGATTGTCCTTAATCTTCTTCTTGATGAGCTTGATTAGAATTTTATTGCTAGACTCAGCTTGTCCATTAGCTTGGGCATAATATGGAGAGGAATTGAGCAACTTTATATTATAAGATTCGGCAAACTCTCTAACTTGGTGTGACATAAAAGATGAACCTTGATCTGTAGTTAACGTTTGAGGAATACCGAATCTATGAATAATGTGCTCGGTTATGAATTGAATTACCTCCGTATGTGTCATGTTCTTGAGAGGTACTGCTTCAGACCATTTAGTGAAATAATCAGTTGCCACCAATACGAACCGATGCCCTTTTGAGGAAGATGGGTGGATTTGTCCAATGAAATCTAAACCCCAACCTCTGAAAGGCCACGGTTTGATAATAGGATGTAACATAGCAGCAGGAGCCAATTGAATATCACCAAACTTTTGACAAGCTTCACACCCTTTATAATATCTGAAGCAATCATTAATCATAGTCGGCCAATAAAACCCAGCACGTCGCAATAACCATTTCATTTTGGGAGCCGACTGATGAGTGCCACAAATACCTTCATGCACTTCTCCCATAGCAACTCTTGCCTGGTCCTCATCTAAACACTTTAGAAGAACATCATCGACCGTTCGGCGATAAAGACCATCATCTCTCATTGTATACTTGAAAGCCATACGCCGAACAGCCCTGTCCACCCTTTCACTCGGATTGCACAAGTAATCAACAATAGGCTTTCTCCAGTCGGAATTATCACCTGCACTAGATTTTTTGTTAATGGCCGAATCAGTGGGTTCAGGTTCGGCCTCTCCCATATTGGCAAGACAAGACATCGGTCTTTGAGAGATATGAAACATGCCATGATCAACATGATATCCAGATGCTTGTTGTGCCAACTCATTTGCTTTCCAGTTGTCATGTCTAGATATATGTGCAATGCTAAAACAATCCAAAGTAGAAATTATATCTAGACATTTATCAAGATAAACATTAAGTGATTCGTCAAAACACTGAAAGACTCTAGATATTTGCTGCACTACTAGTAACGAATCACCGTAAGCCTCAATATGTGTAACACCTATAGCAAGTAACATCTCTAGACCGAATAACAATGCTTCATATTCGGCTTGATTGTTTGTGCAAAAATATTCTAAGCGGCATGAGGCTTCAAAAACAGCACCATGAGGAGATATATAAACAATACCAACACCTTGGCCATTGCTACAAACTGAACCATCAAAATACAATCTCCATGGCACTAATGAAACAAGGTTCATATCAACATCATGCTTGTCATTAATCCGATGTTCAACAATGAAATTAGCAACAATTTGGCCTTTCATGGATTTTAGAGATTCATAAGCCAAATCATACTCAATCAAAGTATAAGCCCACTTGCCAATTCTACCACTAAGAATTGGCCAATGCAACATGTACTTAATGACATCGGTTTGACAAGCTACTACACAAGCACTCGGCACTAGGTAATGTCTCAATTTTGTGCAAGCGTAATATAAGCATAGACATAGTTTTTCAATAAATGTATACCTTGTCTCGGCGTCCAATAAACGTCTGCTCAAATATGTAATGGCATGCTCTTTTCCTTCGGTATCTTGAGTCAAAACAGCACCAATAACACCTTCCTCTGCTGCGATATAAAGTTTGAAAGGCTCTCTATGCTTGGGTGCTTTCATCACCGGAGGAGTGCACAAATAATTCTTGATCATATCAAAGGCTTCTTGCTGTTTTGCCCCCCAAGTGAAATCAACATCATTCTTTAACCGAAGGATAGGAGTAAATGCATCAACTTTCCCTGACAGATTAGCTATGAACCTTCTCAAATAATTGACTTTGCCAAGGAACTTTTGCATATCTTTCTTGCATGTCGGAGCCTCCACTTTCTGTATGGCCTCTATCTTTTTGGGATCGATTTCGATGCCATCTTCATGAATAATGAAACCCAAAAAATTTCCAGCTGACACGCCGAATGCACACTTCAAAGGATTCATCTTTAGTCCATACTTTTTCATCCTTTCAAAAGCTAAACGCAAATCGGCCAAGTGGGATTCAAAAGCATCCGATTTGACAACAATATCATCAATATAAACTTCAAGTATGACACCGAGTAAATCATGAAAAATCAAATTCATAGCCCTTTGATATGTGGCCCCAACATTTTTCAATCCGAATGCCATCACTGTCCACTCGAATAAACCAAGGAAACCAGGACATCGGAAAGCTGTTTTGTACATGTCCTCTTCAGCCATAAAAATTTGATTGTATCCGGCATTACCATCTAGAAAGCTAATAACCTTATGTCCAGAAGCATCATTAATAAGCATATCGGCTATTGGCATGGGATACTCATCTTTGGGTGTAGCCCTATTCACATCTCTGAAGTCAATGCACACCCTCAACTTGCCGGATCCCTTCTTCTCCACTGGGACAATGTTAGAAATCCACTCGGCATACCTGCAAGGTCGAATGAATTTAGCTTCAAGCAGTCGACCGATCTCTTCCTTGATCCGGTCATATGTTTTCGGATTAAACTTTCTGGCCGACTGTTTATAAGGTCTAAAACCGGCCTTTATAGGCAACCGATGCTCCACTAGCTCTCGGCTCAACCCTGGCATCTCATGATATTCCCATGCAAAGCAACAAACATATTCTTTCAATAGCTCGATTAATTTAGCTTTACAATCGGCTTTCAAATTTTTGTTTATAAATGTCGGTCGACTGACTGATCCGTCTCCGATATCTACCTCTTCTAACGGATCGGCCGATGTAAAACCTTGTCCATGTTTATCCATGTCATCCAACTCCTCAATAGACTCATACATATCATTCTCGCTGGACCGATATTTTGCAAGACGTTTTTGTAACCACTCGGAACTAGGATCCATTTAAACATATCATACCTTGGAGCCGATTGCATTCAGTCGGCTTTAAAGACACGGGCACAAAACCATTCTTGGTCGCGCTGAGAAAATCAAACTCTGATAAGTCACGTCCCGTCAAGCAAGTAGCATTGGGATGTTGCCAATCCACCGATGCATCGGCCAAAGCAACACAGACCGAGTTATCCGCATGAATGACTTCCACTTCATCATCAACCCACTGAATCAAAAACTGGTGCATAGTGGATGGCACGCACTGGTTTGCATGAACCCAATCACGGCCTAGTATAACATTGTAGTTACCTTGCACCTCAGTGACAAAGAATGCAGTAGCCAAAGTTTTGCTTCCGACTGTAAGCTCCACATACATTACACCTTTGGCTTGAGTTTTCTCTTTGCCTTCAAACCCGTTGAGCACCATATTGGTCTTGATCAATTCTTCATCAGGCAAACCCAATTTCTTGAAGACCGAATAGGGCATAAGATTTACCACAGCACCACCATCAACAAGCATCCGAGTGAGCGGCGACCCATTGATATGACCTCTGAGATATAATGGTTTCAGATGCTTTACTGGTTCTTTTGGCTTCTCGAATATTGCATTTTTAGGACCAAAATCCAGCTGAGCAACTTCCCCTTCCTCATCTACAGCACGAAACTCAGCAGGTAAGTAATACACCATATTGATATCCATACCTTCATGAACCGGTGTAGATTCATAGTCCACCATATCAGCCTCTTCTTCAAGCGGATCGACCGATTCTGAAATCTGGTCGAGTGAAGGAGAAGTAAGAAGTGTTGCAGACGATGTAATAGCTGTAGCATCGTCCTCTTTGGATGGTGTAGGCACTTCTGTGATAGATGTAGAAGCTGATGTATCTTGTATTTGTTTTGGCCTCCACACTTGTTTTGCTGGAACCATGGGCCGAGTGTCATTGAACAACTTATCTCTTTGCTTCTCGGCCTCCTGTTCTGCCATCTCTTGACTCCTTAACCTCTGTAGTTTCCTCTTCTGTGTCTTTGTTAGCCCTGGAGGACACCACTTTGGCTGAGTGTATTTAGGATCTCTCGTTTTTACTCGGCTGGTGCTTGCTTCATGGTCATTAGCCGAGTGCTTTGGCTCGATAGAAAGTATCGGCTCAGTCGGATTGCTATGCACAATAGGCTGCTGTATGGCAAATGTTTCGGTGCCCAAGATAAGTGAGTCGACATCCATTTTCTCCTTGCCTTTTCCCGACTCAACTGCTGCAACACTCGGTGACTTAATACGCCATTCTTTCTGACTTTCCAGATGCATGAAATTTCCACTCGGGCGCACCTTTTTACTTGGATGGAATCCACTCGGATTGATGTCACTCGGATGGTATCCACTCGGATGGAACTCAGTCGGATGGAATCTACCCATCCACATTTTTTCACTCGGATAGCTTCCACTTGGGTGTATTCTTACACTCGGATAATTTCCATCCGGTCGCATATTTTTACCAGCCGACTGATAGTCACCGATGTTGAGCCGGCCATTATATGAGTAATCAAGTCGATCCCACACAGGTTGCTTCCGCTCTTCTGAAAACTGCGCCCTTGGTCCACTTGGTTTTGTATACCGACTGAACATATCAACTGATGGTGACCTTGGTCGTTTCAGATGAGTCGGTCGATTGAAACTAGAACCGGCCGACTGGTTAGCATATTTGGACAGCAACATATCAAAAGTTGGCTTGATCCGCTTGCGCTGCATTTTAACTTCATTCTTCTTCCACTTGCCAACTTCTGGACTCTTGGGCTTGACAAATTTAACACGAGTATTTTCCTGCACTTGCGGTTGCCCCCCGAGTGTAGGATTCTTGATGGTGATTTTGATTACTTCCTTGCCATCGGGTTGCTTATCAAGCACAACCTGTCTCCCCAAGACCCTGTTGTCCTCCTTGTCTTTCCTGGGCTCACCAACAATGACATTAGCTTTATTAGCAGATTCGGCCACCTCCGGCCGAATGAGTAGCTTCTTCCCCTCCAAATCCATGGTATTCATGGGAAAAGGTTGTTTATCAACTTGCATCTCAGAAAAGTTCAATCGTCCGTCATTAATGGCCGATTGTATCTGTCGTCGAAAAACATTGCAATCGTTAGTAGCATGAGAAAAAGAGTTATGATACTTGCAATAAGCACGCCGTTTTAGCTCTTCAAACGGCGGTAAAGTATGAGATATTCTAATAATCTTAGCCTGCAGCAAAGCATCAAATATTCTATCACACTTAGCAATGTTAAAAGTAAACTTCATCTCTTCATCACGATTCTTATGAATCGGTTTCAGATCATTGCAAGTAAAGGGTTTGGCCTTAGATGGCCAAACAAATTCAGTAGCAAAAACATCACCCTCATCGTCCGAGTGATCACTGTCATATTCCACCGTATTTATCTTTGGACGATCGGCTTTGTATCTATGCACTTCTTTGAGGTCTTTGCTTCGGCTTTCCTGAGCCAAAGCCCTTTGTAAGACTTGGTTGATATTTAAGAACTCATAGCCTTCTAGCTTTTCTCTAATGGGAGTTCTCAAACCACTCAACACTAGGTCTGCCAAGTCTCTCTCGGTTATCACCAAACTAAAACACCGGTTTTTCGTTTCTCTAAATCTCTTGACGTAATCGGAGACCGATTCATCATGCTTCTGCTTAACCGATGTTAGATGTGACAACTTGAGTTCATTGTCGCCGCTATAAAAGTGATCATGAAATTTCTGCTCTAGCTGCGACCAAACTCGAATGGAACCATGTGGTAAAGAAGAAAACCATGAAAATGCGGTACCAGTCAATGACAAAGGAAATAAACGCACTTTCAACTCATTCAGTGAGCCTTCCTCACCCAATTGTGCTAAGTATTGACTAACATGCTCCCATGTGGTTTTTGTGCCTTCTCCATTAAACTTAACAAAATTTGGAATTTTATATCCTGGAGGGCACTGGATGGCATCAAAGTACTCGGGGTACGGCTTTTGGTAAATCCGATTCCGAGGTAACTCAACTCCAAAATTCTCTCGAAGCATCTTAGCCATCTCCTCTCTAAGATTAGCTAAACCATCATCCATAGTAGACGATGAAGCTGGTGTCAGTGGCATAGGAGGAGTAGGGTTACTAGCTGTAGGTAGGAATTGTGGCAGGTATGTCGACCCATAATTTGGTATTGGCTGAGTGGTTGTAGCTGTAGGTAGGGTTTGGTTCGGCGTCACCACCGAACCTGGCATGCTCATAATAGGATTAATGGGTGCAGCCACAATCTGATTTGTTTGGGTAGGATAATAAGTCATCGGCACGGGAGGCGCCGATGAGATAGGTAAAGCCAGATTAGGGTTTTGCACACTAGCAGCTACACCATCATTACCACTAGTCGATTGAGATGTATTCTTCTGAGCATTAGTATTTTCTATGAAAGTTTGATAGACTAGATTGTTACCATCAGCAATACGACTTTCAATCTCAGCCCACTGCTCAGGAGAAAAGGCAGTACTTACAGAGGGTTTAACCTACTTGGCTTGCAAAGGAGGGAACTTGATTTCTTCAATCGGAGTGATGTTGCCTTGGCGATCCTTCTTGAACTTTGCAAGGAACTCCTGCAAGTCCTTCTCCTCGCGCGCCTTCTTGTACTCCTCATAGACTTGGCGATGATCGGCCGATATCTCATCAAGACTGGGCTTAATGATGTTATCGGCGTCTACCTCAGATGGCTTGGGAAGATCAGACATGGTGGATGATGATGATCGATCTTCGTTCCCCAGCGGAGTCGCCAAAAAGTGTGTTGACACACGAACACGTCACGTGTACCCTCGACACCGGGGGTGATGCACCGCAGCTCACGTCGAAGGAGACCCGACCGACAGCGCGATACGCAAGACAGTCGGCGGGCGCTTTTGCAGACCCGAAAACCCCACACCCCCGGGAGGGACCCCGTCAGGGAGTGCGGCGGCTATGGGCTGCCCTAGGTCGATTCGCTCGCCCCTAGAGCCTCGGGATTCGCAGCTCTCAAACACGAAGAACAGCGAAGAACGAGAGAGAAAAACGGTGGAGAGATAAAACGTAGATGAAAAAGTAGTATATTGATTTGTTTGATTGTGTGTTGTTCAATCGGCCGTCACCCCCAACATATATAAGAGGCGGCTGGACTTCCCGTACAAGTAAAGGATTCATCTAGGCTTTCCTTACAAGAAAAATTACATCAATTCGCGTCCTAGAGTCCTAGTTCTATTCCAACTCGGATTGAGTCTGAATCTGGCCGAACTTCTGTCTTCCTCCTTGTGCAGGCCGCCGAGCCTCCATATGACCTCCGATCAAGATGGCCCAAATACCAAACTTGTGCGCCTCGATGATACGAACAACTCTCATGTTGATCACTTTTTCAAATAAGGCCATCTTGAACACTTTTCGAGGTCGTCTTACCTTCCAGTCGGACTCGGTCTTGCGGTAGACTGAATTATCCGAGTCTTGTAGTGAATTTGCAGGCCATATACTATCTCTGACGACGATGACTCCAAAACCAAACTTTATCGTCTTGATGATACGCACAACTTCTGTATTGAACACTTTTCCATCCGAGATCATCTTGATAAACTTTTGGGCACATGTTCAGTTTCACTCGGATTTGAGCTCATCCACTCGGATATTAGAGTCTTTCACTCGACTGGATCTTTTCACTCGGATGACTATATTTTCACTCGGAAGACAATCTTTCGCTCGGATGATGACCACATTTTCAGTCGGAAGACAATTTTTTACTTGATCGATCAGTTTTCACTCGACCTTTTACTCGATCGACCTTTTACTTGATCGGTAGGTTTTCACTCGACCTTTTACTCGATCGGTAGGTTTTCACTCGACCTTTTACTCGATCGGTAGGCTTTCGACCTTTTACTCGATCGGTAGGTTTTCACTCGACCTTTTACTCGATCGGTAGGTTTTCACTCGACCTTTTACTCGATCGGTAGGTTTTCACTCGGAATATCTTCACCTGGAGGACAATTTCACTCGGGTGACCATATTTCCACTCGGATGACTATATTTCCACTTGGATAATAATAAGCTCATCCAGTCAGCAAACTTTCACTCGAACAGTAAACTTTCACTCGACCATAAACTTTCACTCGGATGGTAAACTTTTCACTCGGATTTTCCGACTGAAAACATAACCTGATCTTGATTTGTCTCTCCAGGCCTCATACGACCACGGATTGAGACGAATTATATATGAAAATCGATCGGCTCGACGAGACGAAAGTTTTCTATGTTGAAGGTTTTTCAATTCAAGGCCATCTTGAAGGCCGAATTGCTCACGCATTGCATCAGACACTTATCAACATGTGTCTGGTGTCAAGCGTAATATTTAGGTCTCTGGCCTGTCCAGACCGTATTGACTATAACTTTTGCATATGAACTCGGATTGAGATGATTTATATATGAAAATCGATTGCTTCGACGAGACGAAGACAATTCCTTCAGAATACTCCTTCATCCGAGGTTGTCTTGAAGGCATGATCGGCCGAAAACCACTCGGAATGTTCAATTCTGTCACTCGGAGTATAACTTCGGCCACCGAGATGAGGTCGAATAGCGATAAATTAAACATCAAAGTTATTCCACTCAGCGACCTGAAACTTTGCATGCTGAAAACTCTTTCACTTGAGGCCATCTTACTTGCCTTTTGCACCTTGCCAAAATCCGATGTCAACACGGTCGTTGCGCTGCAGTAGTAATGACTAGTGAGCAGTCAAATCACAGAGTCCCACCTTCGCCACAGTAAGTTGCTCGGATGAAGCAACCATCATTTCTCTGTTCCTTGAATCCACTAGTACTCCCATATTCCCATAGTAATGAGTTGCTCGGGCGAATCAACCATCACTATATCGACTCACGTGTGATGACCACATGAGCTATCCATTCAGATTGCATGTTAAAAAAATAAAGGTCGATAACTAATGCGGCAAACTTTCAAAAAAAAAACTAATGCGGCACCTCGGGCCAACGCGGCCAGATTGCATTTTGCACGAGAAATTACACACCATGTTTCTTTGACATGTGGTCCTGTTCCAACATATCAGTGAAACGACAACGAGTAGTAGGAGTATTTCCGAACTGACGTGTAGGTCGGGGCGCCCCTTCATGAACCGTGGTAAACTGGCAACCGTCCACCGACTCTTCGCCTTTCCCTCTCGATTTGGAACCGCTGTCACACGCTCTTCCTCTCCCTCCTCCATTTCCCTTCAGCCCTTCACCCTTTCTTCTGCCATTGTTCGATCATCTACTCCATGGAGGGAACAGGACGGAAATGACCCCGTTATTCTTGCCCCAATCTGAAAGATGACATGGTGGAGGAACTCATTGATCGGTGCAACGTCATCACCTCGGCTAGCATGGCAGGTTCGTTCAAGCCCATTCTTGACTCAACTAATGACATCATTACAAGGAACCCAAGAGTCAAGGAGCGGTTTGATCTCCCCTATCTTCTTCACCGTGACCCTGATGACTGGGGCCGTCACGACGGAAGCCTCGCCCTGTGCAAGTTGATGCCGCTTGATAATGATACGTATGATGTTAAGATGCCATCGCTTGAGGGCAAGGCTTGGGCAGGCGCAAATGGAGATTGGGTTGTTTACATTGGGTCCAACTACGAGTGGGAACTTCTGAATGTGTACACTCGTGACCGGGTTCCACTTCCAAAAATCTCAGCAGACTCCCCAGAGGTTGAGCACACCGGTATTGTATGCACGTTCAAATACAATCATGGTGACTGTCTTCTACGGAAGATAGCAATTTCTCGAGTTCCCAACCGCTCTTGGAATTACAACAACTATGAAGTTGTTTCTATCTTCGACAAGCTTGTTGCCGTCCTTGCTGGTTTGACTTGATGGATATTGCTCAAAAATCAGTTTTTGTACACGGATGAGTACTGTGATGCAATTGAATACGAGGGCCTTGTGTTTGCTGCCACCACTCGTGGCACTGTTTTTGCATGGAGTCGTTGTTTCGGTATGTTTGTCTTCCACCGTAGTTATAATTGTTTCATCCACATGCATGCGGGTTAGCAACTTTCCCTTTACTAATTAACCTTCTTTTTGTGTTTCCAAGGTCCTGCCAACATTTATAACCAAGGGGGAGATGAAGATGGTGATGATCACGAGCATGAGGACGAGCATCGCCCATATACTATTTGGCGCCTGGCAACTAATTCCGATGGATCACCTCTTCTTGTGTGTATACAGCCCACTGATGATGTTACTGCTAAGGAAGCAATGTAGTCTCCCATGGCCGCACTCTCCGGACCTATTCCAACACCCATTGCATGGTATTCGGGATGGATACTAGCATGCTAGCGCCAACTCCTTCTCCCTGGTACAGAATTGATAGTCTTGTAGAAAACTCGCTCTTCCTTGGACAAAACTATCCAATGATGGTGAAAGGCGATCCAACTGCTGTTGACACAACGTTACTACCATTTATGAGAAGCAACTGTGTCTATACCTCGGACATTTGGGTGGTTCCCTACCCTGGTACTGATATAGTATGCCACTTCAGCCTAGATGATCAGTCCTGCGTTGGTCTCCAGATCGACAATGGATGGCCCATCCCAGAGAATCACTTCTGGTTCAAAGCAAGCATTTCCAACGCCGAGGAATGGTTGAGTTGAAGTTCATTTCATTGCTTGTTATTTGTTGTGTGGTGAAAACTTTAGTATTTATAATGTATCCTCGTTGTCGATGTGGGTTGATGACCTGTTGTATGTAATAAAATGATATGCCTGTGATAAACTTACTAAGTTTATGAATGGCTTTCGAGTCGCTTCTATGAGTGAGTGGTGCGACGAGGCAAAAAAATATTTTCCGAATACTTAATTGTACGTGCATTGCAACAGGTTACCGGATGAGGCCAATCAACAATAGTAGTACACTATTTGTACTAGCTTCACATGCTTCGCGCGTTGTGCGGGTGTTTTTACTGTAGCCATATTGTACTCTACTACGTAACCAGCACCTCGAATCCTCGATACCAGTAGTACTATATAGTAAGTAGTAGGAGTAGTAGGGTGGCATGGGCCAGAACAAGCATTCATGTCCAGGAGTACGTCACACGCCACCAGCACGACTTCCATCTGACACCATATTTCTTGGAGTCCGTGCTAGAGCAATCTCTTCAACCTCATCGTTTCTCTAACTCAGCCATCGCGCGACGGGCGAGGTGGGGGTTTGCCGATAGTCGGTTTCCTTAACTGTGGTCTCACTTGTAAGGCCAACTGCAATGCACGACCCCAAACGGACCTCCGTTTTGCACGAACTCCAACAATAATTTTGACTAGAAAATCAAGACTAAAGAAAACAAGAACCACAAGAATACATTTTACTACTCCTGTAAGTTGGATTAGTGCCTTCTTGATGCATTCATTGTTGATCTGCGGAGGCTCGATCTTGCGTGCTTCTTTCTTCTTCGAGTGTAAAGAAGTAGATGTTGCTTCCTCGCATCTAGTCTCATGTCTAGCCTCTATTCTAGTACTCCCTCTAGTCCGTCTTTCTCTGCGTCTAAGCAGCAACACGCATACCAAGTAGGAGTATCAACAAGTGCACTAATCTCATCTATAGCCTCTGTGCTAGCTAAAAGTGATAGAACATCTACTAAATTGCGCTCTATCAATATATGGATGTACTCTTCTTCCCAATACAAAAATTTGCATCCATTCTACTCCCTCCGTTGCACAATACATGACTTCTATTTGTCAAAATATATATGTATCTAGACATGTTTTAGTATGTAGGTACATCCATTTTTGGACAAATGGAAGTCAAGTATTTTGGAATGGAGGGAGTACACAATAAAAATTTTAAGTTAGCACAACTAGTCTAGTCCGACAGCACAACCGAAGATTTGGTCGGGTTCATCCTCCTTTTGCCGACACGTGGGACATCCAGCATCCAGGTCGTGTCATGAAAGAAAATAGAGTGGTAGTTGATGCCACGAGATGTGCATCTTGGGTTAAACTGTAAATAGAATCTTACTACTCTTGAGTAACTCCAAAAGCGACCACCGAAGATCTTTCTTGGTTTTGTTTTTCATCACCAGCACGTCGAGGTGAAAGATGTGCAGGTTCAGTGGGTCCTCTTGCGTTTTCACTGACATGTGGGGCCAGATGTAAGCAAACAGACGATGGGCTCCGTGCGTCCGCTGGCTAGCTGAGAAGAGACATAGAGGAGGGCTGAGCATGGACTGCAGGAAATTTGTTCCATGTAACCAGCACCTTGATATTAACGTGTGGTTGTTTCTAGAATAAAAAAAGGAGGTTCCTCTATTTATGTTATTCCCACTACGCCTAGCCTAAGGTTAGTAGGTGACCTTACGCTTGGCTCTTCGCCTCTTCCGGAAGTCGATGGTTCTACAGTAGTGCTTCTGGCAATCTGACACCAAATGAACTGCTGCACGTCCACCGCTTGTAAGCAAAAGTTTCTCCTCGTGCTGCGAGCCACCGCGCACGCGTTGGCAAGGGAGAAGGCATAATCAAGCTTCTCGTCGTTCTGCGAGTAGACGGGACACATCAAAGTTATTTATAGTAGTACGTACTCTCTCCAAAAAAGGGCTGACCATGTCATTGCTACCATCCCGTGCTCCATCGTTGAGTACGTGCACTATTCACGTGCCATTCACGTGCCATCGAGGAGAAAAAAATATTGCGTAGATGCCATCGAAGTGCACGACTCACTTACGGAAAAGTGTTTCCCCCCGCTCCCCCCCCGCACGACTCACTTACGCACTGCTTATCTGATTATCTCCATTTTCTTGCATGACACGTGAACCTTGATGCTACATGTCTCGCGTATTGGGAAAAGGATGAACAAAGCTCACGTAAAAGAAAAGAGTTGAAGAGCATAGATTCCCGACGACCGAGGAGGAGCAAGGAACCTCGTGTTGGAGCGTCTGCAAGGAACCTTACACGTTTTCCCCTGTTTTTTGCCGCCTGCCCATCTATAAACAACTAAAAGAACATGAACTTTTCGCTAACCACTAGAAACGGTACATTAGGATGCTAAGTTGAAGTTGTTTTATACTCCCTCCATTCCCAAATATAAGTCTTTTTAGATATTTCAATAAGGGACTACATACAAAACAAAATGAGTGAATCTACACTCTAAAATATGTACACAAGCCAATGCACTAACTCCATCCGATCCAACTCATGCACATACGCGCACAGCATGGAGCACACAACGCACATACACACGACGTGCGTGCACACACGCTCGGCCGCAGAATGCACGTGAATAACACATGCATGCGCACACACTCGGCTGCATGGAGGTGTGCGCCATCCGCGGCGATGTCCGGTTCGTCGTGCTACGGTGAAGCTCGCACGCAACGGCGCATACGCATCTCTTGCAGCACCTCTTTGCCGTCGTTGCTCAACTACTAGTCGGAGAAGAAGACGACCGCAGCCTCGGTCTTAGAGCGAGCACCGATGGAAAAACATGCACGCTGCACGCACACGAGCACATATGGAGTGCCCACGACGTGGTAGTGGTGCATCCCCAGTCACCTCTACTCCTTCTGCGCACGTTGTCCATCAAGGCGGCTGCATGGTAATGATGATGTGGGTGAGATCTTCTAGGACTCAGATGATGACGAGGAAAATTACGAGACACAAGGTGACGTACACCGTCAAGGTCCACGGTCAAGGGGGTGCTAGAAAGTGCTTAGATGTGCTTAGAGCAAGTACAATAGAGCTGAGTCAGCAGGCTATAAGGAATAAACAATAGAGCTTAGTTGGAGGAAAGAGAAGAGGAGAGAGAAGGTAAGCGGGCTCTTTGTGAAGAGCCAGCTCTAGCACATGTTCTTTGCACTTTGTACTTGTTGACTATAAGATGGGTTGTAGGCTTATAGCCAGCAGCTGGCTATACTATTAGTGCTCTTCAGATGAGGTGCTAAGTGCATTAAATGGCTTAGTAACTCAAGTGTTCAATGCATAGGTGCTTAGTTTATTGGTGCCACATCATATTTTATGCCTACGTGGCAGGCTTAGCAGCTATACATGGTGGAGCACTGGGACAGGCCAAGGCTGGTCATAGTGGGGAGTAACTTGTACTGTAACATATTACTATGTTACTCTAAACATCTCTATAAACCGGAAAGGAGGGAGTAGTAACATAGACTAGTGTCATATGCAGAGTATGGGAGCACATGATATTTCCTCGTCCGGACCGATCCCATGTTGGCTTCTCACCTTCTTGGCCCAACAAAAACCCCTCCCCCCTCCCGCGCGCGCTTCCCGCCCGGCGCCAGCCGAGCCCGCCGCTCCACATTGATGGCAAGTCAGGGCAACGCGACCTCTCAATGCTTCCGCCGTTGAAGCGGCATGCCAACCGAGGGCACTGCCCGCTGCACGCCCGACATTTCAGACTACACAGTGGATAGTAACTTTTAGAGGAAGTACTCCCTCCATTTTTATATACAAGGCCACAAACTCAAATTACAGGTACCAAGACAAAAATTAATGTGTGCCTTACAAGCCAATTTGTTTTCTCGTTTACCAGACTAATTAATAGGGTGCATGCACATTAGACAAAATTGAGTGGCCATGGGAGAGGAAGTAGGTGAGTGTGTCATTATCATCCACTACATGCATGCTAGTAATTAAGTCATGGGTTACTAGTACGAGGAAACATCATTAATATTTGCCTCGATTATTGTTGGTGGCCTTCTATAGATGCAAAATGTGTTTTTCATTGTGGCCTTGTATATAAAAATGGAGGGAGTACTATAATTAGATGACATAAGCAGGCTATAAGGATCTAAATATAGTATTTATGATTACTTGAAGGAGAGAAAAGAGGAGAGAGAAGAGAAGCGGATTGTAAACGTGTAGCCGGTTGTACTCCAACATACTCTACTTTGTGAGACAAAAGGTGGGGCCATTACTAAAGGGACTAACGGACGCCTTACGCCTCAATTACTCCGTTTTTTTAGACAAACCTTGGTGGGGCTATTATTGACTTTTTTTGAGCTATTACTGACTTGGATGTGGGGTTTGGGGGCCAAAGGCCTACTATTATACTCCGACCTGACATGCTCTACCCTAGCCGCCGCTGTATCATATGGTTTCGCACTGTTCGAGATCTTAGCGCCGCCACGCAATTCTTCTCCAGCCCTCCTTCCGGCGTGCACCGCGAGAAGGGACAACAGTCCTCCGAACCCCGCCTTTCGTGATCCTGTACGGGAGAGGGGCGATCAGGTTTTTGGGGAGCACACTCCTGTGACTGCTGCCAGCGAAGACTTCCTCAACGACAGCCTTCTTCCCCGACCTTAGTAACCTCTTCATCAATGACATGAGTGACAACATCAACCACATCGGTTCTGCTCCCGCTGTACAGTATGTGGTTCTGTCCTCCTGGTTTAGTCCGCATCATTACTTTGATGTTTGCAATTGTCGTCATGATCTATTTACTGCTGATTTGGATTAAATCTCATACTAAATTTCTCATATATTCAACAATCCAATCCAAAAACCTGATCACAGGCAATTTACTCCGAGTGGTTTTGTTGCGCTTTTGAAGCCGCCTACTTTTAAGGGGGTGCAATATAAAAGGTGGCGCACAAGCGCAGTATATGGGTTTCAGATCATGTACTGCTATGACGCCACTAAGGGTAAGCCTGAGGGCGATCTTAATCCTACACAGCAGGAAGCTTTTCAGAACATGGATACCCTCTTCAAAGCCGCCCTACAGAGTGTTCTTGACGATTCCATTGTGGATTCGTATATGTTGTTTGACAGTGGCAAAGACATGTGGGCTGCGCTCGAGGCCACGTTTGGGCACTCGAGCGCTGGCAACGAGTTGTACGTCATGGAGCAATTCTGTGACTACAAGATGACTGATGAGCGCTCTGTTTTTCAGCAGACTCATGAGATACAGTCACTCTCTAAGGAACTTGAGTACTTTAAGTGTGTGTTGCCGGACAAATTTGTTGCTGGGACCATCATTGCCAAGCTTCCACCTTCGTGGAACGATTTTGCTACTTCTCTGAAAAACAAGAGACATGAGTTTCTGTTTTGGATCTCATTAGCACTCTTGATTTTGAGGAGAATGCGAGAGCAAAAGACACAAGTGCTCGGGTCGCCAAGGGAGCTTCTTGTGCCCACATGGTACACGAGAAGAACTTCCAGCCCAACCAGCCCCAAAACAACAAGAACAAATCTCAGGGGAAAGGCAAGTTTGATGCAAAGAACAAGCCGTCACATTCTACCAACTTCAAGAAGAATTCTCATAACGGGAAGGGATACAAACCTCAATTTTGGTAGCACCGCACAAAATTTATATGGCCGCATCTACCTGTTGTCAGCTAACCTCATGGTGCTCCAGGTATTCCTACATTCGTAACTAGGTACAATGACCACCGCAAGATGAAATTAGCTTATTCGTACATTGACTTGCTGAATGCAGTGCGGAACGATCCTGTCATGTGTGGAGGATCAAACAAGCAGTGCAGCCGAAGGTGGAAATCAACCAAGGACTTATGAAATTATATGTAATCTTCCTCAGGCAGGTCAGTATCCCCTTCGTCCAGATGATCTTGTTTTGTCATGCCGAGCTATTGATATGTGCTACTGTTTTGCAACACCGTTTAAGTATAGCTACTATTTTCCTATCTTTTCAGATTCAGGACAATGAATATGATAACAGGGGAACTACACAATATGAACCCATGTTGAGTCATCTCTATTGCCTCATGTGTTTGCTGCAAATGTGTCAGCATCAGTTGCAAGATGAGGCAGCTAGCTAGCTATGGAGTTGCCGACATGCTCAAAGTGCTCACAACATTGAGAAGAAACAAGCATGCCCAGAAAATTAATGCGTGCGTAGGGAGGCCCTTTGCTCAGAGAAGCATCGACCGATTTTCTTTATTTCCACACCTTCTCACAGTTTTCTATATTGGTTATAGTATGGTGAATCATTGAGATGCATAGACATTCTGAACTTTTGTTCTTCTGAATGTTAGTTTAATGTGAGTGTCTGCATCCAGTACCGCATCCTCTAATTTGGTGGATGCACACAGAGAAAATAAATCTCTTTAATTTACTCCATAACCATACTATTAAATACGCCTATTAACAAACCAGGCGCATGCAGTGGCCGGCGGGCACATGTATCCTGCATGCATGGCCAGTCATGCAGCAACGCAAAAGAAGACAACGGTTCTTGGGAAAAAGCGATTAGTTAGTGCAGCGGGCCTTATAAACACGAACAAATCACTCTCCCACTTCCGTCTCCCCACCCAATTCCCCCCGCTCCCCAATCTTCCTCACTCGTCCAGAAAAACCCGCTCACCTTCTTCCTCACTCGTACGGAAAACGCCTGCTCCTCTTCTTCCACTCCTACAGAAATCCCCACCCCTCCTTCTTCCCCACTCGCACTGCCACTAGGCTCGTCTCTGTCTACTCTGCTCAAACCCATGAGCTCGGCGCGACGCCCACAAGGAAAATGGAGTCGGTTGGCCCCAGCGCCAAGAAGATGAGGTTCCCGCCAGCGGCGACGCTGATTGTAGATCCCGCACCCGGTAGTGTGAGGAGAAGCGGCGAGCCTCCCCCCCCCCACCCAGATCTGAGGAACCGGTAGAATCTCTGGTGCACCACATCAGCGATCTCCCGGATGTCATCCTTGAGGAGATCATCTCGCTTCTCCCCACCAAGGATTGCTGCCGCACACAAGTCCTCTCAACTCGGTGGCGCCCTCTATGGCGCATCGCGCCCCTCAATCTCGACTGTCGTCAGATATCTGTCCTTCCTGAATTTGATCTCATCAGAGCCATCGTCTATTCTCACCAGTAGGGCCCCGTTCACTGCCTCTGCATCCCGACAAGCTACCTGCTGTCCATACCGGCAAGGTAGATGCTTGGTTGACATCCCCTGAATTCGGAAAACTCCAGCAGTTTGAGTTCTATCATTACCACGAAAGATTCATACCACGAACATAGCAAGAATTCGTGCCCACACCACCGTTGTCCATCTTGCGGTTTTCCTCCTCTCTCCACACCACCACATTCGCCTGGTGCCATCTACCAGACGATCTGGTACAAATGCTTCGACTCCCACTGCTAAAAAAACTTTCTCTTGTGGTGGTTTATCTATCGGAGGCCTCACTGCACAGCATCATCCACTCCAGTTGCCCTGCCATGGAGCGCTTGCTGATTGTTTTGGGAATAGAAAACGGTATCAGTTGTCTCCAAATAAAGTCGCCTCACCTTAAAAGCATTGGAATTTGTTTTGAAGGACAGCAGCTCATCATCGAAGATGCCCCTTCACTTGAAAGGTTGCTCCTTGATAATTGTTATACACCTTCAGAAATGACTGTCGTCTCTGCACCCAAACTGGAGACCTTGGGTGTAATTTATGACCCGTTTAATAATCACAAGGAGTTCGTGATTGGCTCCTCACCTTTTCAGGTACCATATATTATCATCTACACATTTGTAATCATATGCTACATTTTTCATTTGTGCGCATAAGTTTTATATCATCTTGGAGTACACTTTGGGTAATAATAATATGTTATATGCTCAATGAAGAGTTCGTCCATTGATAACCTATCAATGCTGCTAGATTCCGTCAAGATCATATATATCAGAATGTATAGTTTTGATCTGGACATAATTATTGGCTTGATGCGATGTTTCGATCTCTGGAGAATTTATACATAGAGGTGATGATTTCATGCACATTGAAAGCCCGTATATATTGTACTAGAATTAACTGTTCAGCTGTTGTTCTTTCGACATGCTCTTTTTTCAGACATTAACTGTTTTCAATCTTCATGTCTACTTAGGTAGAACCACATGGAGAAAAACATATAACCAATCGTTGGCGTAATAAGCACAAGGATTTTCTCAGTTCTCATGACATTCGTTTGAGGACAATAACGATGGGACGATATACATCCAACCAGGCAAACAGAAGCTTTGTCACATTCTTCCTGTTGAATGCGAGGTTACTATTGTCCATGAGGCTTAATTTTTACAGCAAGAGATTTCTCATGGACGAACATGTTGAACAGCAAAAAAAGAAGTTTCAGGTGGACAAATGGGATTCTAAACGTGCTCGGCTTCTATTTACAACAAGTTGTAGACATCCTGAAATAATTTTTTTTGCACAAGATGTTGATTTTATGGATCAGACCGATCCATTTGTTTGTGACGGCAAAAAAGAGTGGTTGGGTTAGATGTTACTGTCATGTTCAATCTGGGTTTTGTCTAAAAATTGGATGAACAATTAATCCTTGGGCTTTTTGTACCATTTGTATGCTTGACTTGCATGTTGTTTCTCTCGTACTCCCCTCCACCTGCCACTACACTACCGCCATGGCTGCTGTTCGTTCCCGTCCGAGGCCTTGCCGTCGTTCTCCGCCTTGGTTAGCTCGCTGTGCTCGCCACCGTCTGGTGTTGTCAACATGGTCAACAACCAAGAGGAATCAGGAGATGACTGTACGTGGAGAGGCTGAAAGTAGGGACCCACCAGCGTCATTGCATTTCGCAAGCAGGTGCCTAGTTATTACAAGCCAAAACAATACTTCCTCCTAATTGTTTGACAACTAGGTTCCACGCCAGCTCGCCCAGTTGTTTTTCAGTTTCAGAGACGGAGCTCAACTGCGTGTTGTGCGGGGGCTGTGGCCCGTCTAGCCAACGCTTACGCTTTTATTAAGCACATGACGAGCCCAGTTGATATTATTTTTGTTCCAGAAATTGGCTAGCCCAGTTTTTTTTGGAGAATACCAAAACCGAGGCCTACTTGCTTTTCTCAGCCCTGCTGGGCTGAAAATCTTTCAAGGCGAGGAGGGATAAGAAATGGGCTTCCCTAGAAAACGGGCTATAAGTTGTAAGAAATGGGCTGTAAATTTTTAAACCAAAGCCAACCAACAATTGCATTAAAATATCATTTTTTTCCAGGATTTCCCTACTCTCTACTCATATAAAAACCAAACCAACTACCAATTACATTAAAATTTCATATTTTCACCCACAAGATAAACTACTCATACAAATGCATCTTCATGTTCCGTGCAACGAACAGGCATCTTCCTAGTTAAGATTCTAAATTTCATTCATTTTTTTTGCGGAGAATTATTTTTTGAATTTTATTTTGATATAATTTTTTGAAAACTACTTTCAACGTAACTCGAAATTTCGTGATTAAAAGAGTTCGGACCCCACCAAAATATGCAAAAATTCGTTTAATTTTTTAGTAGTGCCCAGAATATATAGTCTATAATGCTAATAAAAAGATATGAGCTTCAAATATCCTTAAGACTTAGCAAATGGGCTGTAAATTATTGAAAATAATGGCTAATGGGCTGTATGCTGTTTTCGACATATTTGGAGGCTGACTTCTGGGCCTACTAGGTTAACGATGACGTTGTCCTAAAATTTTTTTTGACGCGCACGCAAGGCTTTGTCAACTTAGTCAACACACAGCAGTGACTGTTGGATGTCCATCCAACGGCCGCCGTGCTTCTTCAATCTCTGATCTTCCTGCTCCAGCCGCCCGAACAAGCACTGGCGGGACTGCCTGCTCCCTCCTCTCGTTGCTGGCTGTTCTGCCGCCAGGCCATCCCTCTAACCACCCACGCATCCTGTTATTTTCCGGCGATGTCAGCCTCACCCCGCAGCCGACCAGTCAGCGCTCGTTCTCCCCTCAGCGTGGGCATCCGCTGCGGTAGCTTCGCCGGCTCCGGGTGGTTCTCTTCCTGGGCCCCGCCCTGGTCCACCGCGTTTGTGCTCTCGGCGCGGCGAGGTCAACATGATCAACAAACAACAGCCATCGGAAGAGGCTGACAGTAGGGGCCCACACAGGAAAATGCCTCCTTATTACGCGCAAAATAATGATTTCTCCACCTGATAGCTGGGACCCACCGGAAGGGTCTCTGTATTTCGCGAAAAAACGTTCTCCCCGCGGTCATCTCAGACCCACCGGAAATGCCTCCTTATTACGCACAAAAAAAATTAATACTCCCCCTGCTAGCTGGGACTCACCTTGGATGGAGGCTGACTTGTGGGCCTACTAAGTTTACGGGGACGGAGGGCCTTGTCAACTTAGTCAATATGAACAACTCTAGCTCCAGTGACCATACGATGTCCATCCAATGGCCGTAGTGCTTCTTCAACCTCTGGTCTTCGTGCTCCAGCCGCACAAAGCAGCGCCAGTCGTGCTGCGTGCTCCTGCCTCCCGTGGCCGGTTGTGATGCCGCGGAGGCCTCACCGCCCCCTACTACTCCCACCACTGGCCAGGCTATCCCTCTACTCACCCACACCCCCTGTTATTCTACGGCGACGGTAGCCTCACCCTCGTACTCCTCTTTGCGTGGGCATCCATTGCTGCGTCTTCCCCGGCTCCGCGTCGTCCCCTTCCTAGGCCTCGTCGTCGTCCACCACCGTGGTGCTCTCGGTGCGGCGTGGTCAATGTGGTCAACGACCGACTTCCATCGGAAGAGTACTGTGCGTGGAGAGGCTGACAGTTGGGTCCATGGCGGCCACAAGGAAGTGCCTCCTTATTATGCGCAAAATAATTATTCTTGCACCTGACAGTGGGGACCCATCGGACAGGCCACCGTATTTCGTGAAAAAAACATTTCCCCCTGACTGCTGGGACCCACCAGCTACATCTTCGCACACAAGGAAGTGCGTCCGGGCAAAAAAAACGATTCGCCCCCCTGACTGATGGGACCCACCAGCTACATCTTCGCACGCAAGGAAGTGCGTCCGAGCAAAAAAAACAATTCGCCCCCCTGACTGCTGAGACCCACCAGCTACATCTTCGCAGGCAAGGAAGTGCCTGACAGTCGGGACCCACCTGGTCGAAGCGTACATAGCGTTGTCATTCTGGTCGCGAACGTGTACGTACATAATGGTCGATGTAGAGGCGCGCACGTGTTGTAGTAGAGGCGCGCACGTAGTATGTACACGTACGTACAGCGGCGAGGATGCAAGAAAGAAAATACGGCCACGTACGTACATACGGGCAGGGTCTCGAACGCCTACTCGCGCATACGTACATGGCTGGGTTGGAACGGAGAAACAGAGTCGTCGTCGTGTTCATGGGGAGGCAACGGAATACTCGTGTTCATGGGGAGGCAACGGAATGCGTCGTGTTCATCGGGAGGCAACGGAACGCGTGGGAGATAACCGGCTTGGACGGAACAGGCGATGGAAACGAGGCCTGGCGTACTGCAGAATGGAGGAAACGGCCTTGTGTTCGACCAGCCACGTTCGGAACGGGGTTCTGTTGATCGGGAGGGGTGTGGCGTACCGCAAAACGGAGGAAACGGACCTCCTATGGTCAAAACGGGGGTCCTGATGATCGGGAGGGGTGTGGCGTACTACAAAACGGAGGAAACGGACCTCCTACGGTCGAAACG
>NC_057803.1:705342168-705349597 GCF_018294505.1 Triticum aestivum
AGGAAACGGACCTCCTACGGTTGAAACAGGGGTCCTGTTCATTGGGAGGGGTGTGGCGTACCGCAAAACCGACGAAACGGACTTGTGTTGGAGCGCTACGGTCGAAACGGGGGTCCTGCTCATCGGGAGGAGTGTGGCGTACAGCAAAACGGGACTCCCCGGGATACTTTTCATCTCCACCGTCGACCTCCTCCAGCCTCCACGGGCTACCGTCGACCTCCTCCAGCCTCCACGGGCTCCTGTTCATCCAGCCTCCACCACGTGCTACTCCACCGGCTACTGTTCAACCACCCCTCCACCGTCTACTGTTCAACCAGCCCTCCATCATCTACTGTTCATCCAGCCCTCCACACCACGGGGTCCTGTTCAACCCCCCACTACTAGAAATACCACTACTAATGGCGCACCTAATATGGTCATTAATGGCGCATCACTGGTGCGCCATTGATATCACGCCATTAGTAATTTTTACTAATGGCGCACCACCTGGTGCGCCATTAGTATCTGGTATACTAATGGCGCACCACCTGGTGCGCCATTAGTATATGCGAGGGTGCGCCATTAGTATGCCTCCCAGGGGGCATGTATACCCAGGTGCTTTGGCATACTAATGGCGCACCACCTCTGGATGCGCCATTAGTAACCGCAGCATACTAATGGCGCACTACCCGGTGATGCGCCATTAGTATGCACTGTCATACTAATGGCGCACTGTCGTGTGATGCGCCATTAGTATGAATATTAGGTTTTTTTTATTTTTTTATTTTCTGTTTTTTGCACAGGTTACAAAATGTATAATTTGACAAAATATAGACAGCACACATCAACAATAGATTCATCAAATACAATAGAAGATTAGTCTTTGAATACAATTCATCATATTAGTCTCCGAATACAATTCATCATATTAGTCTCCGAATTAAAAAGACCGAACAAAGATAGAACATTATATTACAAGTCTCGAGACCGCGAGTAGCGAGTTTGTCTTCGCATTACAAGTCGATATCGATCATCTAAACTACCATCACATAGAAGAGAGCTGCGGTCATCACGATGAGCATCATCACGATGAAACTCGTCTTCATCCGGTTCCTCCAACGCTCCCTCCCCTCTCCCGCTAGATAGCGGGCGTATCTAGATTCGGCCTCGGCCCTAGTGGTGTACCCTTTGTAACTGTTACCGCTGAATCGGTGAACCTGTCTCCGACACTCCTCCCAGTGATCGTAGACTCCGGGAACCTTACCCTTGTACACGACATACGTCGGCATCGCTATGCACTAGCCAAACGAAACGTTAGTACCAATTCACAGACAATACATAAGCAATATATAATTATGCAACAGAACGATCGGAAGAGAAAAGCAAGACATTAATAGCATCGATTACATCTAAGTTGAACGACTCTCGAAACCAAAGAGACATACTACAAGAGACTCTCGAAACCAATCGATGTTTCAGAACTAGACAACTCGACTAAAGGGACCGGAGCATGGATGAAACCGCCGTCTATCGTGGGAGTCATGAAAGAACGGGCGTTGTCATCCTGCATTTGTAGCATTGTGTCGATGTCACTGTTGGACGGTTGATTTCTGAGGTAGAACTGCCCCGAGGTACGAAGGACATCTTGATGGATGATTTCCGCAAACTCCGACTGGATGCGAAAGAATTCTTGTCGGAGGTCCGCGTCCTGGATTGCCGACACTCTCGCGGCCCAATCTTGGAGTTTACTCGGTAGCAGAAGTTGATGATGGTCCCGTACGATCGCCCGCATGTGATGGATGGCGTAGTAGGCACCCTTCTGACCGCCAGGCGGCTGCTTGACGCAGCAGAACGTCGTATTGTGGGAGAACACGTGCTTGCCGTACTTACGAATAGGCCTGGTGAAGGTGCCTCCAGATTGGGCGTAGCCGGGGAGAACATCGTCAAGAACCTTCTTGACATTTGTGTAGTCTACGTTCGACTGACGGTCCGGGTCGAAATACGTGGCCATGGAATATTTGGGGCTTAGGAGGATGAGCGTGCAACGTGTATCACTGCAGAAAACACGGAATGTTAAAAGAAAAACGATCGAAAAGTAAGAATTCATATGTTACGGGCCGGTTGAGGGGAGGACTTACTCGGGAAAGTAAGGCACGAGGAAGTTATCCTTATCTTGGTTTGCCAGAATGACGCCTTCGAGGTAAGAACTCGCGACTTGCCGGTCCCCAGCGCTGCCCAAGATCTTGGCACGCATGTAGAAGGGGTCGACTATCACGATGTCCGGGGTCTTGTCGCGAATGATCCGCATTTCCATACTCAGCGAAAATAGCCGAACGAAGGTGTAGTGCAGCGGATGAAGGTTAAACATAGCAAAGATGTCATCAAACCGCAGGACGATCGTACCCCCGATGTCGCCATCCACAAAGCCCTTGCCCTCTGGCACCTTGGCCACGAAAACCGGGTATGCCACATCCTTCTCTCTGAGACGCCGCTTCTCCAAAGAAAGAACACTGTCGTGCACACTCCGCATAGCACCGGTTGCAGCATTGAGCATATTTGGTGGTAGCATCGCCATACCTGCCACATGCACCCTCCTCGAGATATCCTGCGGTGAAGGTGGCCCGTCCTGAGCACGGATCGTACTCGGTGCCGGCTGGCTCGCACCCTTCTTAGTCTTTCTTTTGGGTGCCTTCTTCTTCTCCTGTAATGGGACCGAGTTCTGCTCGCAGACCGCCTTCTTGAGTGTGTTGGGGCTGATAATATTTCGCACCTCGCCTATCTGAGGCTCGGTGAAGTCGGCAGCTGGAGGCGTCTCCTGAGAGCTGAACGCCAGACGACGCCTGTTGCAACTTGGCTTCTCCGCGGTACGAGCTAGATCGCACACGTCTTTTGTTGGGTTTGGTTCTTGAGAAGGAGGCCCCATGAAGTCGCCATCGTACCCATGCTCGGCAAAGTACTGATCGACGTTGCCAAATGTATCATCGTCGTCGTCGTCGTCGTTCTGATCCTGTGCCATATGCATGTTTGGATCCAGTGGCATAGGGATGTCCGGCACCGTTACGGCGGTCTTGCCATGGGGCCGACTTGGCGCCGGCACGACTGGCGGTGTTGTCTTTGGGGTGGTGTCCCCCGCCCCCAAATGAATCTGGCTCTTTGGCCAAAGCAGGGGCCAGCTCAGGCAGGCGCTGAGGGTCATCACGTCATCATCGTCGGCCCCGACGGGTCGAATCGGAGGTAACAAGTCGTCGCAGCCTGGCAGCACCCGAACCAGTTGAACCCTAAACAAGTTGGGTGGCATCTGGGTACCGTGGAACAAGGGGTTGCCCGGTTGAACGATTTTGCCCTTGGCGACATCGACCAACTCGTTGTTCACGAAGTGGAGGAGAGTGCACGAAACGTCGGCGGCGCCCTGCGAAAACATGTAGGGCGTCAGGGATGCCCAGTCAAAGGCAAGGAGATGAAGTCCTCGGCCGAGAGAGGCTTAATTAGTTACCGTGATGATGGCGTCGAGCTCGGCTAATGTCGAGGCACCGCCAACGGCGGGCGTGCAGTTGACGGAGCGGCCGCTTGCTGAAGAGGTGCCGGCCGGCGTACACCCGGGTGCATTAAACTCCCGTGCCGGCGTCGGAGACACCAATGCCGCCTCCGCCGGAGGCACCAATGGCCCCGCCATCGCATTATGCGAGTTGCTGGCCGTGAAGCTAGGAATCGGGGGCGGCCCCTATTGGCCGCCCGCAATCCACGCACTCAACCCCGAGATCAAGGTAGGCACAAGGGCGGTGATCGTCGCTCCGAGTCGTTGTTCCACTTGCTCTTGGACAATCTCCGGAATCTGCACCACCTGTGCCTTGAGTTCTTGAACCTCTCGCGCCTGGCTTTCCGAGCTGGTCTTTTTCTCCTTCCGCACACCAGCGATATAGTATGACCCCCATTTTGTCGACAAGCCTTTGCCGGCCACACGACCAGCTGACGTCGGCTTACTGAGCTTATCCTTGTTCTTCATTATATTCAACCCCCTATTTAGAGTGGTGTCCCAAGGGTTGCTCTGAGTCGACCCCGCGCTACTGCTTTCAGTCGCCTGCGGAAGGAATGTGAACCATTTAGAAATTCGGCTTCATTAATTAGAATGCAACCATATGGAGCTAATTACGCGGGGGTGTATTCCTTACCAGAACAAGCTCAAGCCGCCTGGTCTTCGGATCCGTGGTAAGCTCCTTTGTTTTCGGGTCCTTCTTGTACCGGGCCCTGACAAAGTTCCTGGTCTGCTTGTCACCGTATTTATCGAAGAGGGGCGGTAGGCCTTGCTCGGCACGGTCCGCCTCCTCCTTGTCCCATATAGGCTCCGCCACTCTGTAAACGCCGGGACCGAGTGTGTGTTCCCCTATGTTCAGCTCCCGCATTTGTTTCCCCCACTCACTTGATTGGGAGCTTGCGGTGCTCGAGCAATTGATCTTGAAGTCGTTGTAGTCATCTTCGGTGATCGAAGGATTTTTCTCCTTGATCTTCTCATAACTCTCACCTTTCTCGATCATTCTCTTCACATTGCTTTTCCAAGTAGACAGGGCCTTGCTCATCTTCGTGAGGGCAGCATTGTTCACTTTATTCCCTTTGAGGCTTGTGTTTTCGAATTCAGCGGGGAACTTGTATCGTTCGTGCAGCTTCGTGAAGAGGAGGTGGCGCAAATTCCCCCGGTCAGGATGCCTCAGGTTCTCGGTGTTGATCGAGACGGTGCTCCGGACAATGCACCCGAGCTGAAGCGAGTACCCCTTGACTATTCGTTCGGGCGCCGTTGTATTCCCGTTGGAGTCCACTTCAGTAACTTCCTCCTTGAGGGTGCGGAGCACGATCGGGCGCCGGTCCTTCCGTTGCCTCTTCGGCTGGCTGCTATCTGTGCGTGCGCCGCCATCATCAGTGGTGGCATCCTCGGCGGCACCATCAGTGGTGGCATCAGTGTGGTCATCCTCGGCGGCACCATCCGTGGTCTCAGGATCGGTGGGGAAGGCGGCGGCCTCATACAAGTGAGGTTGTTCCTCCATCTCCTGGGACAGCTCCCAGAATGCCTTGCCGCCCGAACCCCCGGCCTCATCGTTGTGGGCCATGTTTCTCTCTAAATAGAAACAAAGTTTGGTCAAAAAGTTGGTTATTGTCAAGGAACAAGATCATGGTCTCATCATTTAGGGTTTGTCGACACCGAGGCATCCTAAAATCTAAGCTTTTATCATTGAAGGTTTTTCGACGCCAAGGCACCCTAAAAGCCTAACTTTTCATCATTTCGGTTTTTATCGACACCGAGGCACCCTAAAAGCCATGCATTAGTCACAAGTACGCCGGGGCACTTGATCCTACTTAATTAACTACTAAGATACCCCGGCCCATGCATTAGTCACAAGTACCCCATATGTCCTATTTTTAGCAAAGTCATGCTAAAATTCACGGAAAATTTCAGCATGACCTTTGCTGAAAATAGGACATATGGAGTACCCGAATTTGCCGGAACGGAAGTTAATCGACATTCCGGCAAACTCAAGGGCCTCTCGGGGTACCTGCAAAATCATCACGACACGATGGTCGGAGACAAAACCCAGCAAACTAGCAAAATCATCACAAATTGTTTTCTGTTAAAGATGATCATCATCTTTACAAGTCTTTCTCAATGTGATCACAAGTAATTCAGAGGCATCACAAGTAATTCAGAGCATCACAAGGCATTAGTAGTTCAGTACATGAACAAGTTTTACAAACCCATAAAAGAACAAGTGAATTCTAGTCCCATTGACACTCCTGGTTTTCTACAAACACCAAGTACTAGGGCACACAAAAGTTCTGAAATTTGTGTGCCTAACTGAATTAACTGAATTTTCAGTAACCGAATAAACTGAATTTTCAAAACTGCAAGAATACAATCGAGAAAAATCCAACAGCACTAGAACTGAGCTGATTGACAGTAGTTTTGTTCACTGTTATGTTGGCCTAACTGGATGTTGGCTATCTTTTATAGTGTCTCTGTTACATGCCATTTGGTCATTGCTAACTCTTGATGTAACTGATATTTTGATTCCTGAACCCCCGATATGCTGTTGTGGTTAATCCTAAGAGAAGATTTGGAACAATGAGAAGTCCATGGATATGTTGTGTTTCTGACTTCCGTTGAGGATCATGGAAATTGGATGAGTGGTCGGTGGACCAACTTTTCACTAAAAATAACAGAAGAGTCCTTTGTTTTCCACTAAAATTATCAGTGTCATCTGGTTTCATGGCAATATTTATCTAGCATGTTCCGTATTGATTTCATTGTATTTTCTGTTCCATCATATTTCAGTTAGTACTAAGGTTCTTTTTTTAGGGAACTCAGTTAGTACTCAGTTTACAGAAACGGTTCGATGTCTATCATATACAACCATTTTCCCTGTTATAAAAGACATGAAAGATCACAACAATATTGATCTGAAAAGAACAGAAAAAAAGAGAAATAGTATGTATGCAGTGGTGATTCTACCTTGCTTTCTCAGCCGTGCGTGATGAAGTGCCTCTGTTCTGTTGTGTCTGCAGTGGTATGGAGATGAATGAATTGGTATTAGGTTCAAATATGATCGATGGATACTCTAACTGTCCCAGAAATATTGAGTTTACTTGATCAAAATTGGAGGTTAAGATAGCTTGAATTTTTCGCTGGGATTAGACTTACGTTTTATTCAAAAATTCTAGCTAACTCTCTCTCAAACAAAAGAAAAATGAATCTAATTAGTCTGTTGTAAATTTTCTGCTGCACTTGTGCACATAAGTTATTCATTTAACCATCACAACCACAAATGCCAAATTTTCAACTCCTAGCAAGAAGAAAAGGAAGTTCACTTGGTTAAATGGAACCATGGTTCGCCTACCTTGAAATTGATGTACCAGGAGGCTAGGAGGATGCCTTTAGATGTTTGGTTTTGGTGAGCCACCAATAGAAGCTTGCTGATGGGATGCAAAGACTAAGGTAAAGAATTGTCAACTGTTTAAGTGAGGTAGAAGGTTATGCCTACTGTACTGCCAGCTTAAATATAATGCCTATTTCATCAAAAAGAAAAATGTAATGCCTAAGATCCACTATCCTGAACCATCTTAGAACAATTACTGCTGTCGATATTTTTTAGTTTCAAACTTCAAAATGATAGCTATACTGTTCTGAATTTTTAGGATATCAGCAGTTGTTCAAGAGATTTTTCCAAAAATTCAAGCAATTGTACCAAATTTTGAAAGAGATTTTTCCAATTTATATTTAAATAGAATTGGGGTATATACCTTGGAATCCTCCTAATGGAAACAGCACTAACTGGCGTCTCTATTTCAGCTGTGGCCCCGGGCAAGAATTGTACCAATTGTTTCCCTGTAAATACAAGTAAAGAAGGTTCACTATAAATAACAGTATGTGATGAGCATGTCAAAGGTTGCATAGTGGAGTCCTCTC
>NC_057803.1:705349607-705358669 GCF_018294505.1 Triticum aestivum
AGGGAGAGGGCGAGGGCAGCGGCGGCGGCGGCGGTGGATCGAGAGGGAGAGAACTGGCGAGGGGGATCGGGCGAAGGGGGATCGGGCGAATGGGGGATCGGGCGAAGGGGGGCCACAATACTAATGGCGCACCTCACCGTGGTGCGCCATTAGCATGTCCATACTAATGGCACACCTCACCGTGGTGCGCCATTAGTATTTTTTTTATTTCAGCTCGAGCCCAAAGGTTATGTAGTACTAGAACCTATCTATGTCAAGCCCACTCTACTAGCTCGACTGGTCAGCAGCCAGTTCTCACACCAGGAGGTCCTGGGTTCGACTCCCAGGCTCCATAAATTTTTTTTTAGTATTTAAAAAGCTGTTTGATACTTATTTATGTTTAAATATGTTCAAACTTGTTTAAATAATAACAGTAATATTTTTTTATAAGACAGTAGCATTTAAAAAGTTGTTTGATACTAATTTTTTTTATAAGACGGTGCGCGGGGTGCGGGGGGTCGGCGGCGGCGGTTGAGTAGGGGAATCGAGGGTGCGGGGGGTCGGCGGCGGCGGCCGGTGGACTGGGGGGGTGCTCGGCGGCGAGGGGGGCCGGATCTGGCGAGGTGGGATAGCGATCGAGATGGAGGGGGATCGAGATCGAGTGTCCATGAAATTTAAAAATATTCATGATAGTCCAAAAAGTACCCATGAAATACAATCGAGAAATGAAGGCTACGATTTAAATACACAATCTTCTTGCCCTTCATTTTCGCAAATGGAGTTCTTCTGTGGAACGGACGTCCTTTAGGTAGGGTGCTCCTGCTTCTTCTTGTGGTGTATGCTGCTACTTCATCATCGTCGTCATGTTCGATCCTCGGGTCGCCGTACTTGTCGAAGTCTTGCTCATTGGCTACTCCATCCATTCCGATGATCTTCCTTTTGCCTCTCCTCACGACAACACGACTGGGCTTTGGCGGGTCGGTAATGAAGAAGCATTGGTCCACTTGGGAAGCCAGTACCCATGGCTCATTTTTCGCGGTGACATTTGCGCCCGCAGTCTTGGATTTGGCTTCGGGTATAACGATGGTGGTGAAATACCGGTCTTCTTTTATGACGTTCTTGGCCCATCTGACACGGAACATCGGGACCTTCTCTCCAGCGTAGCTCAGCTCCCAGATCTCCTCGATCCTTCCGTAGTATCTGTCCTTGTCGTTACCGGTGTAGGATTCCATCGTTACCCCGGAGTTCTGATAACCATCGCTCTTCATGTCCTTGGCCTCGGTGTAGAATGTGTAGCCGTTGATATCGTACGCCTCATAGGTCATCAGGTTGTGCTCGGCGCCCTGTGACAAGGCGAATATGAGTTGTTCTTCCGCGGAAGAATCCTCATGTAAAGGGTACGACAGAAGCTTATGCTTGAACCAACGCGTGAAACATGAGTTGTGCTCTTTGAGTGTATCTCCGTCCGTCCTCTGTTGGCCTCGGTCATTGTACGTCTTTTTAATAAAGGTTTTGTGCTCTACCACCCAAGGATCGACCACGTCTATGTGTTGTAGCGCGACTAGGTTTGCTCTTTCAAAGTCGGCGAGTCGACCCTCGAAGTCGACATGCATTTCGCGGCGACCCTCACGGTGACCCCATCCAGCGAGCCTGCCGAGGTGCCTGTTGACGGGCAGACCAACGGGGTTCTCGATGCCTAGATAATTCGTGCAGTAGGAGACGCACTCTTCGGTCAGAAAGCCCCTGGCTATGCTTCCTTCTGGACGTGACATGTTGCGAACGTATCCTTTGATGACACCATTCATCCTTTCGAACGGCATCATGCTGTGCAGGAACGTCGGCCCGAGTTGGATGATATCCTCCACTATATGGACCAGCAGATGCACCATAACGTCGAAGAATGCGGGCGGGAAGTACATCTCAAGCTCGCATAGTATCACCACGATCTCTTCATGTAGCCTTCTGAGTTGCCTCACGCCAATCGACTTCCGAGAGATGACGTCGAAGAAGTTTCATAGGCCAAATAGCATTTCACGGACGTGCGCGTCCATGATCCCACAGATTGCAACTGGAAGTATCTGCGTCATCAGCACGTGACAGTCGTGAGACTTCATCCCGCTGAACTTCTGCTTCGCTGGGTCTAGGTATCTGCTTATCTTCCCCGCGTAACCGTAAGGAAGTTTTACTCCTAGGAGGCAGGTGAAAAACTGCTCGATCTCCTCCTGACTTAGAGTGAAGCACGTGGGAGGGTAGTCATTTCCGGTCTTCTTGGCCTTTTTGCCTTTGCGACGACTTTCTGTGTCCTGCTTCGCCTCATCATCATCATCATCATCATCATCATCATCATCATCATCATCATATATAGCGTGAAGCTCCTGCCTGATGCCCATTGATTTCAAGTCTGCCCTTGCTTTCGGCCCATCTTTGGTCCTCTCTGGCATGTTGAGCAGGGTACCAAGCAGACTCTCGCACACGTTCTTCGTGATATGCATGACATCAAGGCTGTGAGGCACACGGTGGATCTTCCAGTACGGCAAGTCCCAGAAAACAGACCTCGTTTTCCATACCTTCAGCAGCGGCTCTGGCGCCTTTCGCTTCTTTCCCGGCTCTGGCGCCTTTTGCTTCTTTCCCGGCAGTGGGCAGTCTTTCCAATTTTTCAACAGCTTGTCTATTTCCTCGCCGCTCCTCGTACACAGGCGTTTTCGGGGTTCGGTTTCACCATCGAACAGATCCTTGCGTTTCCTCCACGGGTCATCGTCGCGAAGCCACCTTCGATGTCCCATGAACACGGTTTTCGAAGACCCGGGATCTCTATCTAGCTGGCGATACGTTGTGTCATCCATGCACCTTACGCATCCAGAAAATCCGTGGACTACCTGCCCCGCAAGATATCCGTAACCGAGATAGTCGTGCACCGTCGTGAGCAGTGCGGCTCTCATAGGGAAATATTCTTTCTCTGCAGCGTCCCACGTATTGGCTGGCATTTTCCACAGCGTGTCAAGCTCCTCTTTCAGCAGCCCCAGATACAGATTGATGTCGTTCCCTGGTTGTTTCGGCCCTTCAATTAGCATACTCATGTGAATGTACTTCCTCTTCATGCACAACCAGGGGGGAAGGTTGTACATCCACACAAACACAGGCCAGGTGCTATGTGTGCTTCTCTGGCTGCCAAACGGATTGACTCCATCGGTGCTCGCGCCCAGCACGATGTTCCTTGGATCGTTCCCAAATTCTGGGTATTCGAAGTTCAATGCTTGCCACTGGCTTGCATCCTTAGGGTGACTCAGCATCTTGTCTTTTTTATCTATCTCCGGATCATTTGCGTCATCTTCTCGCTTCTTCTCCTCCCTATCCGCGTGCCAACGCAGGAGCTTTGCTACCTTAGGATCCGCGAAATACCGCTGCAGACGAGGAGTGATCGGAAAGTACCACACCACTTTTCGAGGAGCTTTCTTCCTCTTCTTGTATCGAGTGACACCGCACACCGGACATATTATAGACTCCGCGTGCTCGTCCCGATAAATGATGCAATTGTTCATGCACACATGGTATTTCACGTGCGGTAAATCCAGAGGACACATGATTTTCTTCGCCTCCTCCAAACTGGTCGGGCACTTGTTCCCCTTGGGAAGACGTTCGTACCAGAATGACATGTTCTCGTCGAAGCATGCGTCGGTCATTTTGTGTTTTACCTTCATCTCCAGGGCCATGAGCGTTACTTTCAGGCGGGTATCCTCGGGCCTGCATCCTTCATACAATGGAGTAACCGCGTCTAACTCAAGTTGATCCATCTTGGCTTTCTCTCGGGCGGCAGCTCTTGCGTTATCCGTCTGCTTGAGAAGCAGCTCTTGAATATGAGGGTCCAGCACCCAGCCCATCGATGGTCCAGCGTCGTCTGCTCCGCCGGCATCATCATCTTCATGATCATGCCCGTCGCCTGCTCCGGCATCTTCCTCATCATCATGTCCTGCATCTTCTACATGATGACTGTGTACAGCATCACAGTCGTGATCATCTCCTGGGGATTCTTCGTCTTCTCGCCCGCCCGAGCTGCGGTGGTTGTCTTGCTGCCCTTCCTCATTTCTTGCCCGGCCCGCATGGACGACTTCGTAGTCATCTTCATCACCTTGCCACCGATAGCCATCCATGAAACCACGCAACAGCAGGTGGTCCCGCACCTACCCAGAATCCGGGTCCGCAATAAGGCTCTTCAGCTTGCATCTTCGACACGGACATCTTATCTCCGTCTCGTTCTTTTGAAGCATCTCGGCCTTCGCGGACCTCAAAAACCTATTCACGATGCCTTCGGTCATCGTGCGGACCATGGTCGCCTGCGGGGTAGAGCAAAACAATATTTTAGAACCAAACAAAAATTTGGCATGACTTTCCCTAAAAATAGGACCAAAAAGAATGCTTAATGCCAAAATTCTCGCCGAAACGGAAATGAATCAACATTCCGGCAAAATATTGGCAACTATCGCATATCAAATACCGGTACACCTCCAAACACAAACACATATGCAACACCACAAACATATGCAACACCACGAACATACATAGATCTAGCTAGGCCGTAAAAAGTGCATGTGCACATTGTTGTAAGGAGAACAACCTAAATATAGCTTCCCCCCTTACTTACCTATTAAAACAAGGTAATTTAACCACTTAATTTGAATGAATCTATGGTGGAAATGAGGTGAAAAAGAGGAGGCACCCGAGACAAGGAGGAGGTGGAGAGAATGAAGTGGGGAGAAAGTGAGTGTGTGGGTAGGAGAGGCTGTCCCAAATATCTTGTTGCTGCCCACTTACTAATGGCGCACCTCTTGCATGGTGCGCCATTAGTAGTTACAACTACTAATGGCGCACTTAAGCAGGATGCGCCATTAGTATGTTTGGATAGGCACACTAGTTCAAAAAAAATTCTATACTAATGGCGCACCCACTGCCTGGTGCGCCATTAGTAGTTACAACTACTAATGGCGCACTTGGGCAGGATGCGCCATTAGTATGTTTGGATAGGCGCACTAGTTCAAAAAAAAAAATTCTATACTAATGGTGCACCTGCTGCCTGGTGCGCCATTAGTAGTTACAACTACTAATGGCGCACTTTGCCCGGATGCGCCATTAGTATGTTTGGACATGCGCACTAGTTAAAAAAATTGATACTAATGGCGCACCCGTAGCATGGTGCGCCATTAGTAGTTTAAACTCTAATGGCGCATCAGATTATGGTGCGCCATTAGTATATACTAATGGCGCACCATCTTTCTGGTGCGCCATTAGTGTCAATCCCATCTATAGCCCTTTTCCTAGTAGTGCCCCCTCCACGGCCACCCCTCAACCGTCTACTGTTCATCCAGCCCTCCACACCACGGGGTCCTGTTCATCCAGAGGCAACGCCACCGCTCACTGTTCATTCAACCCCCCTCCCATCCCGCAACACTCACTGTTCATCCAATCGATCGGCTTCAGTTAGCAGCAGTAGCGAAGGAATCGCTCCATCGGGTTCAGTTAACAGCCATCGATCGATCGCCTGGGTTCAGTAACGCATAGCCCGTAGTGCAATCGCTCGGGTTCAGTTAGAGCCCAATGCCTCGCTTGGGTTCAGTTAGAGCCAACGCCTCGCACACACGCGGGTACGTGTACGAGAGAAACGCACATCGCTCGGCCCCCGACCTCCGATCGTAATCGGCAACTCCCCGAAATTTTCCTCCCCCTCGCTTCTACCATGGTTTTTTCCGTCATGGACGGCCCAAAGAATGTCATGCAACTGCGTCTCCAGCCCGCACAGGACGAAAAGCCCATTTTCTGTCATGATTTTTTGTCATACAAGTAGGAGCCCACCACATCTATGATGATACTGGGTTTTGTCACAATTATCGTCATAGAAGTGTCATATGTATGACAGTTAAAAAATTCGTTCGGCCCAAAATGTCACGGATGTATCTTTTTTTTGTAGTGTAACCAACCGGCGGTAGACACAAGCGAGGATCCGCTCGTCCTCGTCGTGCTCTACATGCATCCCATGGCGACGGCGCACGGACTGCTCCGCTACCTGCCTCTCCCTTTCTAGCTGCCTCTCACGGCGGGCGGTGCATGCCTACTATTCCGGCGTGTACGTCCGGGCCAGCGAAGTGGGCACAAACACCCATGATGCCCTGGGGCAGCACAGCCGAAAGGGCAGGGGACGGCGTGGGGGAGGCATGGAATGCGCAACCCTCGCTGAGTTGCACACGGGCCGGCTGGAGGGACCAGCGTCGGCGTCTATGCTACACCGGCTGGGGAGCTGCGGCCGCGCTGCAATCCGAAGCTGCCCAGGTTGTCCACCTTGGATCGCTGAAATGCAATGCAGAGGGCCAACTCCTTGTCAGCATCCAGGTTGGAGTCAGAGCGGCTACTGAAACACGACATGGTCGCTAGATTGGATCGGAATCATAGAGGGTAGAGGAGAGGAGAGAGTGAGAGAGGAGAGCGAGTGAGCTAGGGTTCCGTGCGTGCGGCCCGATTAGAGTTTTTTTTGGATAGCGTTGGGGTCGGTAGTGGGCCAGGCCTGTCATGCAGACGCGCCTAGGCGTGCTCGGGCCGCCTCATATCCGCCCTATATTTGGGCTGGATATGAGGTGCGCCGGACAACTTAGGTGTTTGAGGCCGGTTCGGGATGGCCGACCATGTCTTTTTTTTGTTTGTTTTAGACGGGTTTGCAGTGTCCGGGCTGTAGATACTCTTACATATGTGATATGAGATTATGGGCTACAATGAACGAATCCGCTGCTACTCTGAGCTATACGACGAGTACTCTAAAGGTGCACCTGGGAGTGTGTCTGAGGTTTGTTTCTAAAGATTCTTACAACTTTGAAAGCAGAATGGACACTTTGTGGAAATCATTGATTCTTGCTTATCAGATCCTTGCAAACTACATGATGGATGATTGCAGCCGCCATGTGGTATATAGTGTTTAAAAAAACAGAAGCTAGATACCTTTTCAGGAAGGTAACAACTTCACAAGTAAATACAAGTGGTTATTAGTGATGTGTTTGGCACAATCATAGGTAACGAGACTGATAATGGTATCACGTAGTGGTGGGATCACGAGTAAATACGGCAACGCGTTCCCAAACGCCTGTAATGTTTTCAGATCATGCCGTAATGGTGAGGGCCTTTACTATCCACTAGTAGAAAAACCTCTATTAGTCCTGATTGGTGAGGGTCTCTTGTCCCGGTTCTTGAATCGGGACTAAAGGGTCGTTACTAATGCCCTAGACTTTTAGTCCCGGTTCTAACACGAACCGGGACAGATGGGCCTCCACGTGGCCGATGCGCCGAGCCCAGACAGGAGGGCCTTTGGTCCCGGTTGGTGGCATCAACCGGGATCAAAAGTCTTCCACCTGTCAGCAGCTGGCTGGAGCTGAGGTTTTTCTTTTTTTTAAAAAAAAAGTGGCTAGTTTAAAGGTTTTGGGGGTTAATTTTAGGTTGTTATTAGCTAGCTAATAGAGAGAAGTGTCCTCTCTTATATCTTCGTCCTTGGTTTACCAACGCTACTGCTATGTTCATTTCACCTGCTGATATATAATAACTCATACATGCTCGCATCATACATCATCATATATAATAACAAGTCCTACTAATCATGCATCATCATACAACTTCTACTCATTATTAATAACAAATCATACGATCATCATCCTCATAGTCATCGAACACAACCCTACATAATTGTTCTTAGCACATGATCATCAATATCAGATAGGACCTAAACACCCTTAAGGTAAAATGGCATAAAACAATATAGACCCTGACTCTTCATTATGAAGAATGGAGATCATCCTGTCTCCAATTCTTCCGCTTCGCCTCCTTTTGCTTCCAAGAAGCTCCTTACGACTGTCCATACATTTTTTTCATTCTTTGATTGTCATGTCTCCACTTCTTTTAGAAATCCGGTATGGACAGTTGAGATTCGTAGGACGACCTGGTTGTATGTTCAAAACATCAAGGCGACCGTGCGTATACATCAGATGAGGCACACAATCATTCAGGATTATCTGTTGAAAAACATAGTAATCATTTCGTAGTTAGCAATGATGTACTAGTTTTAGAAGTATGCAAAAAGATGCAGGGATGTCGTAATAGTAAAAAATCTTACCAGGGTATCTCCATGGTAGTTACCGTAGTTCAACACGTGCACTAGTGGCACGTATTGACCATAATGTTGAGGAGTTCGATTATAGACATTGTAATTCTCAAGATCGGTACAAAATGCGATCAGATGATTTTTCTCCTTATAAGGTAATTCGGAGCCATCGGTGTAGTGGGTTTTGTCGACCATCTTCCGCACATTCTTTGAAGAATGAAAATAAGCTGTCAATGGAAATAAGCTGTCAACTATTTTGAAATAAACAATATAAATTACTTAATAACTATGTTAAGTTCACATGGGGAAGAATTGAATGTGTATCCACAAGGACCCAAATGTCCATATTGTCTTGCTTGATTGTAGGATCACCAAGATCTATGGTGACAAGCATACCCTCATCAAAACCATACATCTTGCAAAGTGCTTCCCAATTTTTTCAACCAAAATGGGTTACACTCTCAGCATTGTAAAGCTTTACTTTAAAATCCACACCATGATGGGTCCTTAGGAGAATATTTTTGGTTTCCATACTTTCATGGTCTTCAAAATCAATCCTCTCCAAGACATAGCGTCTTGCATAGCATGGGATAAGCTAGTCGAATTGGAAAAGATGGAAAATCCACGTTAAAATAGTTGAAGTCATGCTTAATTACGAAAAAAACTATTGTCGTCGTTGCGTACCGTATGAACATCGAAGGTCTCCTCCAGCTTAATGCTGAAGCGCCGATCTTCGTCCAGCTCAATGAACCTGTCGCACTCCCCCGGACGGTTTTCGTCGTCTGAGTACGACATTTCCGGCCTAAGTTCATAATTCAAATAGTAAACTTGTACAATTAAATATATGTACTAAAAAACCTAAATTAGATCATTATTATTAATCACAGGTTGACTATCGGTGATGGTACGTAGCTCCCCCACATGTTGAAGTTATCGGGAGGGGGTATATCGACCC
>NC_057803.1:705360004-705372302 GCF_018294505.1 Triticum aestivum
GACAGCGAGCGGGCGGCGACGGCGACCTCGGGCGGCTAGGGGAGGCGACGGCGACGTCGGGGAAGGGGCCGGCATCGAGGAGCAGCGCAGCAGCCTGGCGGCGTTGGAGAGAAGAATGGCGGGTGGGGGAAATTTCCCAAGTATTTGATTATATAGGAAAGGCTTTGGTCCCGGTTCATGGCACAAACCAGGACCAATACCCCATTTAGTCCCGGTTGGTGCCACCAACCGGGACCAAAGGCCAGTTTTCGGTAGCCCAAAGGGCGGGAAGAGGCGGCCTTTGGTCCCGCTTGGTGGCACCAACCGGGACTAAAGGGGGGCATTGGTACCGGTTGGTAGCACCAACTGGGACTAATGCACCCATTTAGTCCTGGTTGGTGCGACCAACCGAGACCAATGGGCCTTGCACAATGGCGTGGTGGTGGGAGTTTAGTCCCACCTTGCTAACTGAGAGAGAGAGACGCACTTGTTTATAAGGTGCGACGCACCTATCTCTCCAACGCCGCCAGGCTGCTGCGCTGCTCCTCGAGCTCCTCTCTAAAGCAGGCTTTCAAGCCTAATTTGTCTCTATGTGCCTGTGGCCCTACTAGGCTTACTACGGGCCTGAATCCTGGCCCATTGCTGGGTTTCTAGTCGTATTCAGGCCGTGGGGGCCAGTAGGAGGCACTTTTTTTATCTTTTTGTTTTCTTTACTTATTGTTGCTATTTTTATTATTTTTCCAGTTTTTTTGTTTTGTTTTCTGCATTATTTATTTGCTTTTGTTTTTTGCTTTATTTTTTAATACTTTTTGCTTTTAGTTTTAGAAAATTATAAACTTTCTGTTAGTGCCATTAGTTTTCAAATTTCAAACACTTTTTTGTTTTTTTGTTTTCCTTCTTGCTTTATTTATTTTATTTCTACTTACAACAAAATACTTATTGTTGCTATTTTTATTTTTATTTTCAGTTTTTTTTGTTTTGTTTTCTGCATTATTTATTTTCTTTTGTTTTTGCTTTATTTTTTAATTCTTTTTTGCTTTTAGTTTTAGAAGAATTATAAACTTTCTGTTAGTGCCAAAATAAAAGAGAGGCGCAATGCTCACCTGCACGTTGCTTTGCTTCAGGCCAACGTGCAGGTGAGCACTGCGCTTCTCCCTTCATCGGCTCTACACTCAGGGCTTATAAACCGCTACGAGTGCCTCTCGCTGGGCGAGGTGGGACTAAAAAACAGTTGCAGAAAGAATCAACTAAAAAACTCTTTTACCGGTTCATGCCACGAACCGGTACTAAAAGGTGCTCGTGGGGCCCCAACCTTAAAACCTGTACCAAATAAAATGCCTTTGTAACAGCCTTAGAACTGGTACTAAAGGAATCAACTAAAAAGCTTTTATAAACCTCTAGTATTACTGAAACTAAAATTATATAGAATTTTATTACAAACTTTAATAGCAAAAAGAATTATCATAAAAGAAAATAAATAAGTAATTAGAATTTTTTTACAAACTTTAATAGCAAAAAGAATTATCATAAAAGAAAATAAATAAGTAATTAGAATTTTGTTCAAAACATTAAAAGCAAAAAGAATTATCATAAAAGAAAAAAATAAGTAATCAGAATTTTGTTACAAACTTTAATAGCAAAAAGAATTATCGTAAAAGAAAATAAATAAGTACTTATTGTTGCTATTTTTAATTATTTTTCTTCAGTTTTTTGTTTTGTTTTCTGCATTATTTATTTTCTTTTGTTTTTTGCTTTGTTTTTTAATTTTTTTTGCTTTTAGTTTTAGAAAAATTATAAACTTTCTGCTAGTGCCATTAGTTTTCAAATTTAAAAACACTTATTTTGTTTTTTTGTTTTCTTTCTTGCTTTATTTATTTTGTTTTGTTTCTACTTATAACAAAATACTTATTGTTGCTATCTTTATTTTTTTTCCAGTTTTTTTGTTTTGTTTTCTGCATTATTTAACCGTTGCTCCCGGTTTGAGCCACCAACCGAGACCAATAGTGATGGGCCGGGAGCGAGGCCCATTGGTCCCGGTTCGTCCCACCAACCGGGACCAATGGCCAACGTGGCCTGGCCGGCCCCCGGGGCTAACGAACCGGGTCCAATGCCCCGATGGGTCCCTGTTCTGGACTGAACCGGAACTAATGGGCTGACCCGGCCTGGACCTTTGCCCCCTTTTCTAGTAGTGATCAACAACCAACTTCATATTAATATGTTATCATTTCTCAAAAAATTACAAGTGCCAGAATCGTAACAGGTAGCCAACGTCAGGATTTCGCGTAATCGGAGAAACAATGCAAGTCCATCACTGCAGTCCTTGTAGCTGACACGATTGATCGCTTTCTACCGTACCATACCGCCATGTCAGCTATCGCTGCACCATGGTCCATGGGTTGCTTTGGCGATGACGCCGTCGGCTGCTACCTCGGAGGCCAGGTTCTCCGTGGATCTCATCTAAGTTGTTCAAATGCCACCCACAGTGTACTCGAGACGCATTGTCTGCCCTTGGGGAACCAGAGCACGTCGCCCATGATATTTATGGATGCATTGAAAAGTTAACCTGACATTCTGTTTGTCGGCTGCTTCTGCACGCCATCAAAGTTCTTGAGATTTTTGGAATGCTCTGCTTTTCAGTTGTACTATGGTGGACCAAATGAATTATACATGTTTTGCTTGTTGGAATTGAAATTCAATTAATGTATTCTGACTGCAATGTCCTTTGGTACCCTGAATAGTGCCTGTTCTATGAGCCGTGATGACTGAATACTTTGGTACTATGAACTATATATGGTTATGCAACGGGAGTGCGACTGAAGTAAATATTGTCAGATCCTTGCTAATTACATGAGGGATGATTGCAACCATCATGTGGTGTTTAAGCCCTCCTGCTAGGGCGGCTCGGGTGAAAACCCTAGCCGCCGCCTCCGGGCACGTCCATCCTCCCTGCCCCTCCGCCGCCGCTAGAGGAGGTCGCCGGGCAAAGCCCCATGCGGCTGATGGCGGCGGCGGAGGCTCTCTTCCCTCCCGCGCCAGATCAGGTGAGGTGGGTCACCCATGGCGCCGGGGCGCTCTCCCCTGATATGCGTCGCGGCGGCGCGGTGCCGCGTTAAGCGACGGTGCAAGGCGGCGGCGTGGTGCTAGGCGGGGGAGTCTGAGCTACGGCTGCGAGGAAGATCTGGTGGCGCCGGCCGTTCGATGGGCTCGCGGGCATGGCGGCCTTGCTCGCGGTGGCTAGAGGCTCGGCCTGTCGGTGGCGGCGGGATCCCGGGGCAGTGGCCCTGGAAGGTGGCGGCGGGTGAATCTCGGGCTTCCCGCGACGGCATGGCGTGGTGCTGTCCCGATCCAAGGCGGATCTGCATCGCCGATCTCGTGGTTTGCCGCGGATTGGTTCAGATCTGAGATGGTGATGGGCGTGCGGGATCGATCTCGGCGGCTCTCGCTGTTTGGCAAGGTGGAGTGGTAGTCCTCCTCCCAGGCTCCAGTGGTGGCACATTCAGACAGTGGCCGGTGTGCCAGGGCTCTTACGGTGGCACTGCTGTTGCGATTGGTCATCGGATCTAGGCGGCTAGATCTGGGGCTTTGAAGGCGGTCGAGTCAGTGCTCAGGTTGTCGGGTGGATGTCTTGGAATGGATCCGACTGAAAACTTGGTCTTCGGCCGTTGGCCGGAGCCGGTGATGACGATGCCCGTATCATCATTTCCTTCATGAAGGCATCATCAAGGTACAAATCCCAAACCCACCCAATACCTCCGGGGGAAACCCTAGATCAGTTGATCGGATGCCAGCGGCATTCATTTGTCGTTACCCCCTTGGGGGCGGCATTCTTGGAGATGCACTCGGACTCGAGGGACCAGCGGATGGCTTCTTCGGTGGAGCGGTGTTTCTTTCTACATATTCATGGCGGCGGCTCTTGGCGGCATGGAGCAGCGGAGGCTTGGCGTCAGATGTGTGGTGATGGACACGCGCAGGTGGTCGATGCTGTCTGGCGTTGTGGTGGCGTCAGCGGCAGGTAGACCGGGCAAGGTCGATGCAGCAGTACAACTCTGAAGATGGATTGGTGGCAGGTGGCTGCGGCGGCCTCATACCTAGCAGGCGTCCTGGTTGAGGAGCGCGCCGCTCTTGTGGGTGCCCATACCCGGCAGGCGTCCTAATTGGGACCTCAGGCCTTAGATGTTAGGATTGGTTACGAGGTCTGTTTGGTATTAGGCTCGGACTATCAGCGCCCCTTCATCAACTGGATAGGAGTAGCGACAGATGTTGCTTAGACGGTGGCTTTGGTCTTATTATTGTACGATTTTGTAAGGTCTTGTGTTAATAATTAATAATATGGTCGTATGCATCGTCCAGATGCAGAGACCGGGGTACTCCTCCTTTTCTTAAAAAAATGTGGTGTTTAAGATGTACAGAGTATATGTGAATGTAGATACCTTGTGACTAGAAAATAACTTTAAGAACATACTTTTTTTTCTTGTTAAGAAGAATAGCCAGAGAAAGATCAAGCAGAACATGTGCATTTTAATACCTATGGCGTAGAGTAGTCAAAAGATGAAAGTTTGGACTCGATGTTTAGATTGAAAACTCATGATCTTTTAACAATTTTGTTATGTGCATCTTTTGTCTTGACTCACTCTTGGCATTAGGTTGTTGCAAAGCATGTATGTACTTAGAACATCTTCAATGGCAGCCCTATTTTTGGGCACGAGGAGGCAAAAAACATCCTCAAACAGCAAAAAAAGTTAATTGTTTTAGGCAGCCTTAAAATGCATCACCAAGTTATGTAAATATACATCACTTGGGCTGGAGCCCCAAAAGAAAATGTCACATAGCCACAACCCAGCAGTTGTCTTCCACAAATAGCGGCACACCCGCACCAGTCGCCGCCTGCAGATCGCGTCTGCCTTACCCCCGCCACCGTCACACCCTTGCGCCACACCCAACCTACCGGCCGCCGGACCGATGAATCATGCCGCCACCCCCTTTAGTCGAAATCTGTCGCGCCACCGCTGCCCCCTTTTGACCAAAAGGCGTTGCGCACCACCCCATTTTTTGGCGAAGATCTCCGCGCCACACCCATGTCGCCTCATTTCCCAGTGATTGAGATTGAGTCTCAGGCAGATGCGGAGCTTGTTGGGCCGCGGTAACAATCGAGTGTACCCCATCACGCCATCTACCCGCATTGTTGTCGACGAGCGGGACAACAACAGAGAGAGCGCTATGAGGAGGCGATGATGACGTTTGCTAGGGCTCATCCAGAGTATGTGCAAACCGAGATGGAGTTTTACTGGAACACAGATGCTGAGCAGTGGAAGTGAAAGAAAAAGAAAAAGGAAAATGCAGGATCCTCCAGTGTGGTAAACGTCAATTCCGATGACGAGAGTGATAGGTCCGATGATTAGACTGGGACAATCTGTAGTGTTCTCAGTTTAAGTGCCATGTCGTATTTGAACTATGTTTATATTTTGCATGTTTAAACTTTGGTCAAACTATGTTTAAAATATGAAATATGGTCCAAGCAGCCATTGGGGATGGCGCTTGCTTGTGCCCAAAACAAAACTGTTTTGATGTCCAACTTTTTTTAAAACACCCTGTTTCCATGCCTAAAAATAGGGTTGCTATTGGAGATGCTCTTAACATCAACTTCATAAAAATATATTATCCTTTATATTTTTCTACAAGTGTCATGATCATAACACTAGCCAGCGTTAGGGCCATGTCTACAATCGGAGTAACCGTGCAAGTCGTCTGCCAGCTCCGAGGCCAGGCTCTCGGTCGACCTCCTAAGTTGTTGAAATGCCTCTTGCGGTTTACGCGAGATACGGTGTTCAAAGCCAGGGACCTGCGTGCTTCTCAATGTTGGGTTGTGTTGCAACGTGCTATCATGCATGCCGATGTAATTAGGATCAAGGGCCTGCTTGCCTTCTGACTCGGGCAGCGCCCGGTGTATATAAACCATGTATGTAACACTTGATCATCAACATAGAGTAAATTATTTCCTCCAACTTGGTATCAGTTACCAGGCCCTCCTCTTCCGTCGCCATGGTTGAGCCCGGCTCCTCTTCCGCCGCCACCAACACCGCGACCTCACTGAGCTCCCTCTCTTCTTCGGCGACTGCCCCTGCCACCTCTCCGGCAACCTCGCCGGGATCCTCCCCGTTCATCTTCTCCGGCGCATCCGGTAGCACCGGCCCCTCTCAGTTCGCCCCCCTCTTCTCGTCCTCAGCTCCTGCGCCGCCCACCCCGTCCCCTCGCCACCAATCTGCTTCGATCACATCACCAACCATATCAAATTCCTGCTCAATCCGGCCAACCACAACTACCACAAGTGGAAGTCCTTCTTCCTGCTCGTTCTCGTCCTCTACGGCGTCACCTTCCTCATCGACCACCCTCCTCCGCCCAACGCCGATGCCCAGTACCTGGAGCTGGAGACCCATGTGGTGCTCTGGATCTACGCCACCCTCGCCGATCCCCTCATCGACCACGTCGGCGACGCCGCCACCACTTACGCCCTCTGGACCAAGATCCAGGCCTTGTTCCTCGCCAATCGGGCTGCGCGGTTCGTGGTGCTCAACCGCCAGTACCGTAATCTGAAGTAGGCGATCTCTCCGTCATCGAGTACGCCCGTCGCCTGAAGCTTCTCACCGATGGTCTCGCCGACATCGACCATGCCATCAAAGAGGTGGATCTCACCACCCAATTCCTTCACGGCCTCGACAAGCGGCTCGACACCATCCGCGTCGTCCTCGGCGACCAGGCATCCACCATGCCCTTCGACACCGTCCTCTCCCGCGTCGTCCTAGCGGAGGAGTCCCAGGCCAAGCGTGCCGCTGAGGAGAGCGCCTCGGCGTTCGCTCTCCCTAGCGCATCCGGATCAGGCGACGCCTCTCGATCTGGCGTGCGCTATCAAGGTGATCGTGGCGACCGCTCGGATGCTCGCAGCTCCGATTGTTCCCGGGCTCCTCCCCCGCCTCCGCAGCAGACCCGTGGCCATGCTGACCGCGGTGACGGTGTCGTCCGTGGCCGTGGGCGTGGCAGCCACGACTCTGGTGGCCGCGGCATGCCGTTGCAGCCCGCCCCGTTCACAAGCTACTTCGCCCCGTACGGGATGGCGCTCTCTCTGCTTCACCCTGGATGGGTGCCGCCCAACTCCGCCGGGTTTCCCGGCCCCTGGCCTGGCTCGCATGCCCACGCCTACCCGATGTATCAGCCGGCGCCTCCTCCGTCGTCACCGTACTACCCGCCTGCACAACTTTCCTGGGAGCACCTCGCCATGTTGAACGCCGCCTACAGCAACGGCGGCCTCCCCTGCACTCCGTCGACGGACTGGTACCTCGTCAATGATGCCTCCTCCCACATCACCGGCAATCTAGGTACCCTGACCTCGTCTAGTTCTTCTTTAAAGCATGTGCCAACTAGCATTCTTGTCGGCAATGGCCAGCACATTCCCGTTACGGCCACCGGCTCCGTCGCCCTTCCCCCTCACGACTTCCGCCTCACCAACATTCTAGTTTCTCCATACGTAGTCACTAGCTTCATTTCAGTCCGCAAGTTCACTAAAGAAAATTCTTGTTCCGTTGAATTTTACCCATATGTCTTTCTTGTGAAGGATCTCCGAACGCGGCGGGTTCTCATGATCTCCATTAGCAACAGCGATCTCTACCCCTTTGTTGGCAATAAAGCGTCCTCGGCGTCTGCACTCCTTGCCACCGCATCACCTGACCTGTGGAATCGCCGGCTCGGGCACCCTGGCGTTCATACTCTCTCCACTTTAGCTAAAACTATTCTTCCCGATGGCAATAAGGAGGCTCATACACCTTGTACTGCTTGTCAGCTAGGCCGTCAGCCTCGCCTCCCCTTCCCCTCTTCTTTCAGTAAATCATTTGCACCGTTTGATCTTATACATTGTGATTTGTGGACCTCACCGGTTGTAAGCTTCTCTGGTTATCAATATTATCTTGTTGTGTTGGATGACTACACTCACTACACATGCTCTTTCCCTCTCCGTCATAAATCAGACACGTCTACTACTCTCCAACGCTTTTTCTCCTTTATCCGCACCCAATACAACATAGTGATTAAAGCCATGAAATGCGACAGTGGTGGTGAGTTCATCAACACCTTCCTCCGTACATTTTTCTCCTCCAACGGCGTCGCCTACCGTTTCTCTTTCCCCCACACGTGGCCCCAAAATGGCAAGGCTGGACGCCTCATCCGAACCACAAATGACATCGTTCTTACCCTCATTTTTCAAGCCAATCTCACCCCTCCTTTTTGGGTTGAAGCTCTTCACACCGCCACATACTTGCTAAACAGACGCCCCTCTCGTGTTATTGCCAGCGTCACACCATACTATCTCCTCCATGGCTCACATCCCACGTATGATCATCTCCGGGTATTTGGTTGCTTGTGCTTCCCTCACATATCATCCACCATGGCCCACAAGCTCTCCCCTCGTTCTGTCCGTTGCGTCTTCCTAGGGTATCCCCTAGAACACAAGGGTTATCAGTGTTTTGACCTGGATTCGCACCGTGTTATCGTTTCTCGCCATGTCATTTTTGACAAAACGTGCTTCCCATACACACCACCACACACCTGCATGTCCACAGAAGATCCCGCCCACCGTATCTCCCCTCCTAGGTCTCTGGCCGATCCTGCTTCCTTGGATCCACCGCCAGATCACCCCGATCCTCCAGGCCCCACCACCCCATGCACGCCCGTGCGCGCTTGTCGCGACATGCCCCCATCGCCTGGCTCCACCACGAGCCCTCGCCCCACCGGTCGCTCTTGCAGGTCCGTCACTACCACCTCAACCGCGTCCACCTCCACCCAATCCCCGCCCCCCTCTGCCGCACCTGCCAGCCCCACTGCACCTGCATCCTCCTCGCTCCATGCGCCCTGCCGATTAGATCAGTCTGCCACCATGTCAGGACCCCGACTCGATGCCACATCGATCTAGCATGTAACACCTCATATCGCTTTGCGGCCTCACGCACGGTATCCCCACGGGTGTCGCCTTACCTTTGCCCGGGACCGTTTGCGCATTTTGGCACACGTATATGATGGTGTCGCTAGCATCCATATGATAAAGAGCCCGGGCTGACATGGCTAGTCGTAAACCCAAAGTGGCACTAACTTACAGGGACAGGCATCCATGACCCAGCATCGAACGTGTCGGTCATCAGCGAGTGAATCCAGGCTGTAGCACTGGGCTAACAGGACTCCGGTGAACCGGGCTGTAGCGGGCTAGCATGACTCCGGTATTCATCGCGTGACATTTCCCCGAAGGGACAGACACAGGATCGAAGAAGGACACATGCCGGCCTGCCTAAGTGTTCCGGAGCAGTAGCAAGCTACCAGGGCTCAGTGGAAGCACTAGGAGACATTTCCCGGTAAGAGAGGCTACTAAGAATAAACAACTAGATAGTCAGATCCCACACATAGCAATACACATTACACGTACGCATAACATGCAAGTATGTGCTGTACAACATGGCATCACAGCATAACTCAACAACTCATATAGATAAAGGCTCAGAAGAGCCGTCATAGCATATATTGCAAACAGGGGTCACAAGACCCATCATACAGAGCATACAAGCAACAAGCGGAAGCATTACATATCTGGGTACAGACATCTACAAAAGAAAAAGGCTGAAGAGCCTGACTATCTACAACATCCGATCAAGATCGTAGCTGAGGTACTAGCTACTAGTCGAAGTCCATGGGAACACTAGGAAGACCGAAGTCTCCGCTGCAAAAACATAAATAAAGCAACATGAGTACAAAGGTACTCAGCAAGACTTACATCAGATCCTATCGTACATGCATTAGTATCAAGAGGGTAATGTGGGGTTTAGTTGCAGCAAGCCAGCTTTGACTCTGTGGCTACCCTATTCTACGACTACCAGAAACTCTGGAGGTGAAACAACGTATACGAGTCCACTAATCACCATACAATACACTAATATGGATTCATCCCCGTCTCCCTACGAGAAGGCCATCCATAGCACTCACACTTGTCTTGAGCATTTTATAGTATCCACTTAAAGTTGTCTATGTACCATGTATGCATCCAAGAAGTCCATAACCGCGGACCCGGCTATTCGAATAGATCATGTTAACCCTGCAGGGGTGTACTTCTTCACACACGCTCTCGCCACTTACCGCCATGTACACGTCATGTATCTCGGCAACCTTCAAGCGGAAGCCTGGCGAGGGTGTCGGCCACGACCTGACTAACCACACAAGACTCTAGTCCAGGTTTATCGCCTATTCGGGTTTCATCCGCAAGGAGATCCGGCCGGGGTGTCGCTCACGGCCCCAAACGATGTGTACAGGGTTCCCGAGCCCACCAACCGGGTGCCACTCGGTACACCGGGCCACGTGTGCCTAGTCTGTCCCAAGCCCACCCTGCCGGGTGCCACTTGGTAGAAAAATAGCACTACCTACAAACACCAGAAACTAGTTGCGACTCCTGGACAGAGATCAAGTTGGTTAATAAGTCGAGAGGGCTTGGAGCGCCCGGAGCCCAATGTGTGGTAGTATCGAGTCATTGGACAACATACACAGAACTCAGGGCTTAAGGACGGTTCCAGTGAGACAACCCACCATGTACTCCTACATGGCCTCTCACCGCTACCTTTACCAAATCGTGTTCACACACTTCACTCTCAGCATCAGAACATATCGTAACACTCCAATTCATTCCCAATGAATCAGACCTGACACAACTCTAAGCAATAGCAGGCATAGCATGGTAGGAACACATCAGTGGCTTCAATCAACTCCTACACATGCTAGTGGGTTTCAACTATTTACTGTGGCAATGACAGGTCATGCAGAGGAAGGGGTTCAACTACCGCAGCACAAAGTAGCAGATGAATCGTTGTTGTCCTAATGCAATAACTGAGAGCAGGAGCGAGAGAGTAGGGTTTTATCGAGATGAACAAGGGGGTTTGCTTGCCTGGTAAATCAACAAGGGAGGCACTGCTTCACAGACAGGTACTCTGGAACGTCTCCGGAGTAGGACCTATCGAGAAGGAACGGTGCCGGCAATCAAAACACAATCATATGCAACAATATGATGCATGAACATGGCATGTAGATGTGATGCTGTTTGAGCTAATGCAACTAGTATTCAATTGAATGAAGTCCATTTGAACAAAAGGTTCAAATGCAACTCCAAAAATAAGTCTCTTAATATGCCATAATGTGTTTTCTCATATTCAGCATGTATAAGTTGGTTTGTCATGCATGAAACTAGTACAGATGGAAAGATTGCATTTTTCTGATAATTTTTCATATATAAATTATTTCAATCTGAGCTACGGTTGAATTTCTATGAATTTTTGAAGTTTAAATCAATTTCTGGAATTTTCTGATTAAATTTAAATCCAGAAATTATATTAATGCGCCAGCATGACGTCATCACTACATCAGCGGTCAACTGGGCTGGTCCGGTCAAACCTGACGTGTGGGACCCACACGTCAGTGACAGGGGGGTTAACAGGGGTTAATTAATTTAATTAAAAGGTTAGGGGGGGGTCGGGCCCACTGGTCAGCGACCCTGGGGGTCAAACCCGGTCATCTCGCCGGCGTTTAGCCGCCGGCGAGGCCGAGCGCGGCGGAGGAAGTGCATTTGCACGTTACGGCCACCAAACGGGAGGCGGAGAGCATCTACGAGCTCCTGGGAACGAGCCGCAGCTCTTGGTGGTGATGGTTGAGCTCGGGGTGGCCGGAGACGTCGCCGGCGACGACTTTGGCGGTCGCCGGAGTTCGGGCGCCGATGAAAACGGCGCCACCGTGCACGGGAGGAACAACGGGTAGCAACTACGCGTTCTGCAGGCTCCCACAAAGCCAACGGGCATATGCACGGGGCCGATTGGCCACCGGAGCCTCGTCGGCGACGAGTTCGTGCGGCGGTGTGCTTCGGGCATCATGGGAAGTGGTGCTACAACGAGTGCTAGGCCGTGGGGATAGGGGGAAACGACGGAGGAGCTCACTGGGAGGTCGAAGCGCAGCTCAGTGGGCCTGGGGACGACCTAGACGGCGCGAATCGAAGACGAGGTCACCGGCGGCCGAAGGTTGAAGAAGAGCTCGAAGTCGACGCTGCAGGGCTTCCGGCGGGGCGTGGCTCGGTGAGGGGGTCGAGGACGACGTCGCGGAGCTCGTGGGCACAACCGAGGGGCGAGGGGGTGGCTGTGGCCGTGGTGGTTCTCGTCGGCGGCGGCGGCCGCGTTCGGTGGAAGTGAGGGGGAGCCAGAGGAGGGGAGGAGGGCGAGGGAGAGTGAGAGCGGTGCGGGCAGCTGCGTGGCTTCGT
>NC_057803.1:705372770-705388545 GCF_018294505.1 Triticum aestivum
AGGAGGGGGGGCCAGGCGGGCTGGGCCGCCTCCTGGCTGGGCCGGCCTGCTGCTGCTGGGCTGCGCAGGGGAGGGGAGGCCCAGGTAAGCCCCTCCTTCTTTTATTTTTGTTTTCTAATTTTTCTGACATTTGTTTTGATTTAATAAATATATTAAATCATTTAATTTCCTTATGCCAAATTTTGTAGGGGCTAATGGTATTATTCCAGAGCTCTTTTATAATTGGCATAATTTTTGGACCATATTTCATATATATAGAAATATATTTCCAATGCAAATATTTATCGAATTAATCCAAATGGCCAAAATAAATGTCCATGAGCTCCTAAAAATATTGTTTTGATTTTTTATCTCTGTCCAATATTTTCAGAGGGCAACATGAGCATTTTCTTGGACCCTTTTGGAGAAATTTTTATTTGGGTCATTTTCAAAAATGATTCTGAGGGTTCCACCAATCCTCATTTCAAATTTAAATGAAATTTAAACATGATGCACAAATGACCAGCTAGTCTAGGTCATACCAGACTAGGGATGTGACAACTCGCCCCCACTTGACAGAATCTCGTCTCGAGATTCAGGGTCGACGGAAAGAAAGCGGGGTACTCCAGTCGAAGACGATCTTCTCGCTCCCAAGTAGCTTCTCTCTCGGAATGATGAGACCACTGAACTTTGAGAAACTTGACGTTCTGACGTCGAGTGACATGCTCTGCTTGATCAAGAATGCGAACCGGGTACTCTCGGTATGTGAGGTTATCTTGGAGATCGAGCGTTTCGTGGTCCACTCCACGGATAGGATCCGAGAAGCAACGCCTGAGTTGAGAGACGTGGAAGACATCATGAACTCGAGAAAGATGTGGGGGTAGTTCCAACTGGTAGGTAACCTCTCCTCGTTTAGCGAGAATATGAAAAGGACCAATGTAACGAGGAGCCAACTTGCCCTTGATACCGAAACGATGGGTACCCTTCAAAGGAGTAACCCGAAGGTAAGCTTGGTCGCCAATTTCATAAGTCATATCCTTATGATGACGATCGTACTGACTTTTCTGACGAGACTGGGCTGTTTTCAAATTCTCACGAATGATGCGAACTTGCTCTTCTGCCTCCTGGATCATATCCGGTCCAAAGAATTGTCTTTCACCGGTTTCTGACCAGTTCAAAGGTGTTCGACATCTTCGTCCATAGAGAACCTCAAAAGGAGCTTTCTTGAGGCTGGATTGGTAGCTATTGTTATAAGCAAACTCGGCGAAGGGAAGACATTTCTCCCAATCCATACCGAATGAGATAACGCAAGCTCTGAGCATGTCTTCGAGAATTTGATTGACCCGTTCCACCTGACCACTCGACTGAGGGTGGAAAGCGGTACTGAAGGAAAGATGGGTTCCCATGGCAGTTTGGAAACTCTCCCAGAAATGAGAAGTGAAAAGGCTGCCACGGTCTGAATTGATCTCTAGTGGAACACCATGAAGTGACACTATTCGAGAAATATATAAGTCAGCAAGCTGACTAGCAGTGATACTCTCTCGAACAGGGAGGAAGTGAGCCACTTTGGAAAGACGATCAATGACTACGAAGATAGCATTATTCCCTCTCTTGGTCCTGGGAAAGCCGGTGATGAAGTCCATACCAACTTTATCCCATTTCCATTCAGGAATAGCTAAGGGCTGAAGGGTGCCAGCAGGTCTTTGATGCTCTGCCTTAACGCGACGACATACGTCACATTTAGCAATGAACTCAGCGATTTCTCTCTTCATCCTAGTCCACCAGAACCTCTGGCGTAGGTCCTGATACATCTTAGTACTACCGGGATGAATCGTGAGAGGAGATTCATGCGCCTCCTTAAGGATCAATTGTCGCAGATGTTGATTCTTGGGAACCACCAAGCGATTCTCAAAGAAAACAACACCACGATCATCCATAGAGAAACATCCACCAACTCCCTTCTTAATGTTTCTCTTGATCCGAGAAATTCCTGTGTCTTGCTTTTGAGCAGCGATAATCCGATCTTCAAGATCAGGTTTCGCCACCAGGGTAGAAAGGAATCCGCGAGGAGCAATGTGAAGGTTAAGCTTACAGAATTCCTCATGGAGAAGTGGTTGGCCTTGCTGCAACATGAGATTGTTGCAATAGGATTTACGGCTTAGAGCATCAGCCATGACATTGGCTTTGCCTGGGGTGTAGGTAATCCCTAGATCATAATCTGTGATCAACTCCAACCAACGTCTTTGCCTAAGGTTCAGATCCGGTTGGGTGAAGATATACTTGAGACTCTGGTGATCGGTGTAGATCTCGCAACGTTTACCAAGGAGGTAATGTCGCCAGGTCTTGAGTGCATAGACTACGACTGCAAGCTCTAGATCATGTGTAGGATAATTCTCCTCATGTGGATGCAACTGTCGAGATGCATAGGCAATCACATGACGATCCTGCATAAGAATGCAACCTAGTCCCTGTCGTGAGGCGTCGCAGTAGATAATAAAATCTTTAGTGAAATCCGGTGGCACAAGTATGGGAGCAGAAGTCAGGCGTCTTTTCAGTTCCTGAAAACTGTACTCACACTGTGGGGACCACTCGAACTTTTTATCTTTCTTGAGAAGTTCCGTGAGGGGTTTGGCTACTTTGGAGAAGTTTTCAACAAAGCGGCGACAATAGCTGGCTAGGCCAAGGAAGCTTCTAACTTGTTTGACTGTTTCAGGTGGAGTCCAATCGAGAACGGCTTGAACTCTCTCGGGATTGACAGCAATGCCCTTACCAGAGATTACGTGGCCTAGGTAGGTCACTTCTGGCAACCAAAATTCACACTTGGAGAACTTGGCATAAAGGCGGTGCTCTCTGAGTTTTTCTAACACAAGTCTAAGATGTTCGGCATGCTCTTCCTCGTTCTTCGAGTAAATAAGAATATCATCGAGGTAAACCACGACGAACTTATCTAAGTACTCCATGAAGATCGAGTTCATCAAGCGGGAGAATGTGGCTGGGGCGTTGGTTAGGCCAAAGGACATGACGGTGTACTCGTACTGGCCATAACGAGTGACAAAAGCTGTCTTGGGAATGTCCCCGTTTCTGATCTTGATTTGATGGTAGCCTAGCCTTAAATCCATCTTGGAGAAGACTGAGGATCCAGCGAGCTGATCATACAGGTCGTTGATCCTGGGAAGCGGATACTTGTTCTTTATCGTGACCAAATTAACGGGACGATAATCTACAACCATCCGGTCCGTACCATCCTTCTTCTTGACGAAAAGGACGGGGCAAGCCCAAGGAGAAGAACTAGGACGGATGAATCCCTTTTGCAAGGACTCATCGAGTTGTTTCTTAAGCTCGGCTAGTTCTAAGGGTGCCATCTTGTAAGGTCTCCGGGAGATTGGAGCTGTTCCTGGGATAAGATCTATGACGAACTCTACATCTCTGTCAGGTGGAACACCTGGCAGTTCCTCTGGAAAGACATCCGGAAAGTCACGGACTACCGGGATATCTTCAAGGTCTGGAAGAGGGCTGGCATTAAGAGAATAGAGTTGACGCTTTGCAACTCTAGTGGAGACGGTGACTATCTTGCCAGATGGGTGTGTAAGCTGAACAGATCTGGTGTAACAATCAATCTTGGCATGATGAGCTGTCATCCAGCCCATACCCAAGATGATGTTAATATCTGAGGACTTGAGGGCTACAAGTGATGCAAGGAATACAAGTCTATCAACAAGGATTTCATTACCATGGCTGATTCTGGTGGTCTGCCATCTAGACCCTGGGGTTTGGATTTCAAGCAGAGTTGGCATATCACAAAATGACATGTCGTGCAAACGAGCATAGCCTTCAGAAATGAAGGAGTGAGATGCCCCAGTATCAAATAGAACTGATGCTGGGTGACAATTGACAAGGAGTGTACCAAGAACGACATCTGGATCATCATGAGCGTCTTTAGCTGAGACGTGATGCACACATCCACGTTCAGTGGGGGCTGACTTAACACTGATCATCTTGCGTGATGGCTTAATACAGCCAACAGTGTTCTCGGGCTGGGGTGGAGCATAACTAGTCTGAGAGCAATCACGTGCATAGTGTCCTGGCTTCCCGCATGTGAAGCAAGTCCATGAGGTTGGACGGGGACCCGCACTAACAAGCGGTCTACCAGTAGGCCTGGGTGGAACATACGACTGAGCTGGAGGAGGCACCACATGAGATGACCTTGGTGTATAACCGGAAGGAAGAGCGGAGTTTGGAACCCAAATCCGGCGTTTCTGGGAGCTAGAGCCAGAGGGAGATCCCAAATCACGGGTGTGCTTACGAGACTCCTCGTAAGTGAGTTGAGCTGTCTCTGCATTGATGGCCTTGTTCACAAGGGCTTGGAATGTATCGCAATGATGCAGGTGAAGATCACGACGCAACTTGGGGTTGAGACCCTTCCGGAACCTAGCCTGCTTCTTAGCATCCGTGGACACTTCTTCTGTGGCATAGCGAGCAAGGTTCTCGAACTCTCTGCTATAAGCATCAACAGCCATCTTACTCTGGGTGAAACCACAGAACTCTTCTCTCTTGCGATCAATGAGGGCCTGGGGAATGTGATGCTCGCGAAAAGCCTCAGTGAAACCCTTCCAGGTAGGAATCTGGCCAGCTGGAAGCATAGCCTCATAGTTCTGCCACCAAAGACTAGCAGGACCTTCCAGGTGGTATGTGGCATAAGTGACCTTGTCATCTTCAGCTACGCTCGCGGAACGCAGCTTATGGGTGATGCTATGGAGCCAGTCATCTGCATCGAGTGGCTCGATGGAATGATGAAAGGTAGGTGGGTGCAAGCGAATGAAATAATGAATGGTCACAGACTTGTTGGACTGATGTGCGGTGTTCTCCTCGATACGTGCCAACAAATGGTTGGACTCACGCTTGTTCCTCTCCATCTCTAGCATGAACTCTGTCAACGAAGGCTGGTCAGGAGGATCCTCATCCCTACCATCTCCGTGGTTCTGGTTACGAGCAACGGAACTTCGCTTGGCTGATGACATCCTGAGAAACGAATCAAGGACGGAATCAGCAACAACTGTGGACTGTAGAATGTAGGACAAGGAATTAGTATCACTCGAACTCTTAGGGAAAATCCGGCAGCATAACGGCAGTAAAATGCTCAGAATGAGACATCCTACTAAAAATGGGGTAGTACAACAACTCAACATCACCACTCAAGGTTCTGGGATAGTACTAAACAGACTACACCGGAAATACTCGAAACTGGGGTATGACTCTGATCAACCAGTCTTATGGAACTACGGAGTAGTAACACGTGATCCTGATAGGCGGAAGAGAAGCCTAGTTCCTTAACCCCGTCAGAAAGATAGGATGACTCAGATCAGAAGGCCATGAGGTAAAGGAGTAAAAAGAGCCTTACGTTCCATCCCACAATCAATTCCCTTATATAACTAAAGAATTTCTAGACTCAACTTCGACCAGTTTGGCTTGGTAAACCTACAGGCAGCCTGGCTCTGATAACAAAAGCTGTCAGGACCCCGACTCGATGCCACATCGATCTAGCATGTAACACCTCATATCGCTTTGCGGCCTCACGCACGGTATCCCCACGGGTGTCGCCTTACCTTTGCCCGGGACCGTTTGCGCATTTTGGCACACGTATATGATGGTGTCGCTAGCATCCATATGATAAAGAGCCCGGGCTGACATGGCTAGTCGTAAACCCAAAGTGGCACTAACTTACAGGGACAGGCATCCATGACCCAGCATCGAACGTGTCGGTCATCAGCGAGTGAATCCAGGCTGTAGCACTGGGCTAACAGGACTCCGGTGAACCGGGCTGTAGCGGGCTAGCAGGACTCCGGTATTCATCGCGTGGCATTTCCCCGAAGGGACAGACACAGGATCGAAGAAGGACACATGCCGGCCTGCCTAAGTGTTCTGGAGCAGTAGCAAGCTACCAGGGCTCAGTGGAAGCACTAGGAGACATTTCCCGGTAAGAGAGGCTACTAAGAATAAACAACTAGATAGTCAGATCCCACACATAGCAATACACATTACACGTACGCATAACATGCAAGTATGTGCTGTACAACATGGCATCACAGCATAACTCAACAACTCATATAGATAAAGGCTCAGAAGAGCCGTCATAGCATATATTGCAAACAGGGGTCACAAGACCCATCATACAGAGCATACAAGCAACAAGCGGAAGCATTACATGTCTGGGTACAGACATCTACAAAAGAAAAAGGCTGAAGAGCCTGACTATCTACAACATCCGATCAAGATCGTAGCTGAGGTACTAGCTACTAGTCGAAGTCCATGGGAACACTAGGAAGACCGAAGTCTCCGCTGCAAAAACATAAATAAAGCAACATGAGTACAAAGGTACTCAGCAAGACTTACATCAGATCCTATCGTACATGCATTGGTATCAAGAGGGTAATGTGGGGTTTAGTTGCAGCAAGCCAGCTTTGACTCTGTGGCTACCCTATTCTATGACTACTAGAAACTCTGGAGGTGAAACAACGTACACGAGTCCACTAATCACCATACAATACACTACTATGGATTCATCCCCGTCTCCCTACGAGAAGGCCATCCATAGCACTCACACTTGTCTTGAGCATTTTATAGTATCCACTTCAAGTTGTCTATGTACCATGTAATCATCCAAGAAGTCCATAACCGCGGACCCGGCTATTCGAATAGATCATGTTAACCCTGCAGGGGTGTACTTCTTCACACACGCTCTCGCCACTTACCGCCATGTACACGTCATGTATCTCGGCAACCTTCAAGCGGAAGCCTGGCGAGGGTGTCGGCCACGACCTGACTAACCACACAAGACTCTAGTCCAGGTTTATCGCCTATTCGGGTTTCATCCGCAAGGAGATCCGGCCAGGGTGTCGCTCACGGCCCCAAACGATGTGTACAGGGTTCCCGAGCCCACCAACCGGGTGCCACTCGGTACACCGGGCCACGTGTGCCTAGTCTGTCCCAAGCCCACCCTGCCGGGTGCCACTTGGTAGAAAAATAGCACTACCTACAAACACCAGAAACTAGTTGCGACTCCTGGACAGAGATCAAGTTGGTTAATAAGTCGAGAGGGCTTGGAGCGCCCGGAGCCCAATGTGTGGTAGTATCGAGTCATTGGACAACATACACAGAACTCAGGGCTTAAGGACGGTTCCAGTGAGACAACCCACCATGTACTCCTACATGGCCTCTCACCGCTACCTTTACCAAATTGTGTTCACACACTTCACTCTCAGCATCAGAACATATCGTAACACTCCAATTCATTCCCAATGAATCAGACCTGACACAACTCTAAGCAATAGCAGGCATAGCATGGTAGGAACACATCAGTGGCTTCAATCAACTCCTACACATGCTAGTGGGTTTCAACTATTTACTGTGGCAATGACAGGTCATGCAGAGGAAGGGGTTCAACTACCGCAGCACAAAGTAGCAGATGAATCGTTGTTGTCCTAATGCAATAACTGAGAGCAGGAGCGAGAGAGTAGGGTTTTATCGAGATGAACAAGGGGGTTTGCTTGCCTGGTAAATCAACAAGGGAGGCACTGCTTCACAGATAGGTACTCTGGAACGTCTCCGGAGTAGGACCTATCGAGAAGGAACGGTGCCGGCAATCAAAACACAATCATATGCAGCAATATGATGCATGAACATGGCATGTAGATGTGATGCTGTTTGAGCTAATGCAACTAGTATTCAATTGAATGAAGTCCATTTGAACAAAAGGTTCAAATGCAACTCCAAAAATAAGTCTCTTAATATGCCATAATGTGTTTTCTCATATTCAGCATGTATAAGTTGGTTTGTCATGCATGAAACTAGTACAGATGGAAAGATTGCATTTTTCTGATAATTTTTCATATATAAATTATTTCAATCTGAGCTACGGTTGAATTTCTATGAATTTTTGAAGTTTAAATCAATTTCTGGAATTTTCTGATTAAATTTAAATCCAGAAATTATATTATTGCGCCAGCATGACGTCATCACTACATCAGCGGTCAACTGGGCTGGTCCGGTCAAACCTGACGTGTGGGACCCACACGTCAGTGACAGGGGGGTTAACAGGGGTTAATTAATTTAATTAAAAGGTTAGGGGGGGGGTCGGGCCCACTGGTCAGCGACCCTGGGGGTCAAACCCGGTCATCTCGCCGGCGTTTAGCCGCCGGCGAGGCCGAGCGCGGCGGAGGAAGTGCATTTGCACGTTACGGCCACCAAACGGGAGGCGGAGAGCATCTACGAGCTCCTGGGAACGAGCCGCAGCTCTTGGTGGTGATGGTTGAGCTCGGGGTGGCCGGAGACGTCGCCGGCGACGACTTTGGCGGTCACCGGAGTTCGGGCGCCGATGAAAACGGCGCCACCGTGCACGGGAGGAACAACGGGTAGCAACTACGCGTTCTGCAGGCTCCCACAAAGCCAACGGGCATATGCACGGGGCCGATTGGCCACCGGAGCCTCGTCGGCGACGAGTTCGTGCGGCGGTGTGCTTCGGGCATCATGGGAAGTGGTGCTACAACGAGCGCTAGGCCGTGGGGATAGGGGGAAACGACGGAGGAGCTCACTGGGAGGTCGAAGCGCAGCTCAGTGGGCCTGGGGACGACCTAGACGGCGCGAATCAAAGACGAGGTCACCGGTGGCCGAAGGTTGAAGAAGAGCTCGAAGTCGACGCTGCAGGGCTTCCGGCGGGGCGTGGCTCGGTGAGGGGGTCGAGGACGACGTCGCGGAGCTCGTGGGCACAACCGAGGGGCGAGGGGGTGGCTGTGGCCGTGGTGGTTCTCGTCGGCGGCGGCGGCCGCGTTCGGTGGAAGTGAGGGGGAGCCAGAGGAGGGGAGGAGGGCGAGGGAGAGTGAGAGCGGTGCGGGCAGCTGCGTGGCTTCGTCCGGGGCATCGAGGGCGAGAGAAGGAAGCAGGAGGTGGCCAGCAGGGGGGGAGGTGGCGCGCGCGCGTGCCGGCGAGCGTCGGGCACACGCCGTTCCCCTGTCGGGGGGGAAGACGACAGAGGAGGGGGGCCAGGCGGGCTGGGCCGCCTCCTGGCTGGGCCGGCCTGCTGCTGCTGGGCTGCGCAGGGGAGGGGAGGCCCAGGTAAGCCCCTCCTTCTTTTATTTTTGTTTTCTAATTTTTCTGACATTTGTTTTGATTTAATAAATATATTAAATAATTTAATTTCCTTATGCCAAATTTTGTAGGGGCTAATGGTATTATTCCAGAGCTCTTTTATAATTGGCATAATTTTTGGACCATATTTCATATATATAGAAATATATTTCCAATGCAAATATTTATCGAATTAATCCAAATGGCCAAAATAAATGTCCATGAGCTCCTAAAAATATTGTTTTGATTTTTTATCTCTGTCCAATATTTTCAGAGGGCAACATGAGCATTTTCTTGGACCCTTTTGGAGAAATTTTTATTTGGGTCATTTTCAAAAATGATTCTGAGGGTTCCACCAATCCTCATTTCAAATTTAAATGAAATTTAAACATGATGCACAAATGACCAGCTAGTCTAGGTCATACCAGACTAGGGATGTGACACACCAGCCCCACCGAATATTCCTCGGGATCGCCGCTCCCATGCACTCCTCCGCACCACGTACCGCCTCATGTCGTCCCTGTTGCACCACCAAATAACGCGCACAAAATGTCTACCCGCTCCAAATTAGGATTTTGCATGCCCCGTCGCCTCTTCCTTGCAGACACCCCATCCACCTCCATCTCACCCATTCCGCCCACCTACAAATCAGCCCTCAAAGACCCTAATTGGCGACAAGCTATGCTAGATGAGTACACTGCTTTAATGAATAACTCTACGTGGTCTTTGGTGCCTAAGCCTGCAGGTGTTAATGTGGTCACGGGGAAGTGGATCTATCGCCACAAATTCAACATGGACGGATCCTTGGCATGGTTCAAAGCTCGCTGGGTGGTTCGAGGTTTCACTCAACGGGAAGGTGTGGACTATGATGAGATGTCCAGTCCGGTGTTCAAGCCGGCTACTATCCGTGTGGTTTTGAGCATTGCCACGTCCCACTCTTGGCCAATCCACCAAATGGACGTCAAGAATGCCTTTCTCCATGCTGATCTCACAAGCTCGTCTACTGCTCCCAACCAGCTGGTTTTGTCGACACCGCTCGTCCGGATCATGTTTGCCGTCTCCACAAGTCTCTTTACGACCTCAATCAAGCTCCTCGCACGTGGTTTCTTCGCTTTCAGGCCTTCCTTCTCTCCCTTGGGGTTCATGGCTCCAAGAGTGACACATCCTTGTTCATTTTTCATCATGGCACATCCATCGCATACTTACTTGTGTACGTTGATGACATCATTCTCACAGCCAGCTCTCCCCAAACACTACACCACATTATCTCGGATCTCAAATATGAATTTTCCATGACCGATATGGGGCCCCTCCACCATTTCCTCGGCATCAACGTCACTCCAAACTCCTCGGGGCTCTTCCTAAGTCAGCAACAATACACCTTGGAGGTTCTTGAGCATGCCAACATGCTCCATTGAAAAGCCCGTCTCTACCCCCATAGACACGAGCTCCAAGCTATCTCTCTCCCATGGTTAGCTTCTCTCCAACCCCACATATTATCGCAGTCTTGCAGGCGCGCTTCAGTATCTCACCTTGACCCGACCAGACATCTCTTATGCCGTCCAACAGGTGTGCCTTTTCATGCACGAGCCACGCCACACTCATATGCAGCTCGTCAAACACATTCTTCGTTACCTCCAAGGCACCTCCCACTATGACTTACAATTCTACAAATCACCCTCCAAGGAACTCATCACATACACGGATGTAGACTGGGCCGGTTGCCCTGACACGAGGAAATCCACGTCGGGTTTTTGAGTCTTCCTTGGTTCCAATCTCATATCTTGGTCCTCCAAACGACAGGCCACCGTGTCTCGTTCTAGTGCGGAGGCCGAGTATCGTGGTGTTGCTAACTGCGTTGCCGAGTCCTACTGGTTACGCCAACTCCTTCACGAACTCAAGTGTCCACCAAAGCGTGCCACAATCGTCTACTCTGACAATATCAGCGCCTCCTACCTCGCGTGCAATCTGGTCCAACATCAACGCACCAAGCACATCGAGATAGATCTCCATTTCATGCGTGATCGCGTTGCTTTCGGTGACGTCCGCATGATGCACGTCCCTTCGAGCTCTCAGTTTGCTGATTTGTTCACAAAAGGCTTGCCATCTCAGGCGTTCCACGAGTTTCGATCCAGCCTCAACATCCATGCCAATGGATTTCCGGCTGAGGGGGGGGGGGGTGTTGAGTTGTGTTGTAACGTGATGTTATGCATGCCCATGTAATTAGGATCAAGGGCATGCGTGCCTTCTGACTCGGGCAGTGCCCGGTGTATATAAACCATGTATGTAACACTTGATCATCAACAGAGAGTGAATTATTTCCTCCAACTCTCAATGGGACCTATGCTGGATTTGCAAAGGAGCATTTTGTCCCTAGGTGGCCATACCTACACCGATTATGCCGCACCCACTTGTCCACATTCTGTTTCAGTTTTTTCTAATGTCTCAAACCAGCAGCAAGAAAACAGATCAAAATTTCAGTAAGTATGAATGAGAACACACACATAACCTAGTGACCAACATAAGGAAACCCAGCAGAAAAGATGCATATTGTCGAGATATATATAGAAACATGGTGGACAATGTTCAACACGTTGGTTACATTAGCAGCAAGATGAGCATGATGCTGCTGAATAGTGTGTAGTTCATGAGTAACAGTTTTTCTTCCGTTGTTCATGCGCCCATCACATTTATATGGTGTGGTAACTAATCATTTCAGTTTAGACTAATATCTGTGATCATTTTGGAGGGAGTCAAAGTTGCATCCTGTTTCTTCTTCCCGAACTCATAATAGAGAGGACGAAACTAGGAACGGCTTTGTCACTCAATAATTTAAGAAGCAACTTTTGCATGTCCTTCTTTCAAAGTACCGAGCTAATTCTGATCATATTCTATACAAGTTAGGCAAAACAGGAAGAGCCCCGCTTTGGTACAACCCCCTCCTAAAACGTATAAAAGGGTAATATAGTCTTTTCACGCCCCCACCTATACATGGGTTTGATACCCCAATAGGACACACGTTCTGTTTGACTGATGCGCCCATCACATTTATATGGTGTGGTAACTAATCATTTCAGTTTAGACTAATATCTGTGATCATTTTGGAGGGAGTCAAAGTTGCATCCTGTTTCTTCTTCCCGAACTCATAATAGAGAGGACGAAACTAGGAACGGCTTTGTCACTCAATAATTTAAGAAGCAACTTTTGCATGTCCTTCTTTCAAAGTACTGAGCTAATTCTGATCATATTCTATACAAGTTAGGCAAAACAGGAAGAGCCCCGCTTTGGTACAACCCCCTCCTAAAACGTATAAAAGGGTAATATAGTCTTTTCACGCCCCCACCTATACATGGGTTTGATACCCCAATAGGACACACGTTCTGTTTGACTGATGCGCCCGCACAGGGAGAATACCCAGAAGAAAATGACCAGCACAAGAGTCCTAAAACGTATAAAAGGGCAATATAGTATTTTCACGCCCCCACCTATACATGGGTTTGATACCCCAATACGACAAGCACAAGGGTTCGAACCATGCACCTCAGTATGGTAGAAGCTCATAGCTAGCCAGTCCACCTGTTGAGTTGGCTGTCAAATAAAGAAACGCTAGCTATAAGAATGACCACAACAACCGGCTTAGTGTAGCGAACCATTTATTCCACAGTTTCTTTTTCTTTTTTGTTTTTTTGTTTCTTTTTCCTATTCATGTTTTTTAAATAAATTTAATGCTCTTTTTTTTCAAAATACATAAAACGCTAGTTTTTTCCAATTTTGTTCATAAATTGGAAAAATATCACATTTTCAAAAAGAGTAAATAAAAATTAAAAAACGTTCGTGTCCTTAAAATATTGTTCAGAATGATACAACATGAACATTTTTTATAAGTATGAATTTTTTTTTTGAAAACCAACAATTTTTGGAAAACATGAACAACAATTGGAATTTTCGGAGATTTTTTCAATAAGTCTAAGAAAAATAGAAACCAAAAAGGTTTATTGAATTTCATCAAACATGATGCGACCGTATTTGCTACGGTAGCAACGGACATTTCGAAGGCTGGCCAAGGGCAGAAGGAGATATATGTCGTACCAGCTCGACGTCGGCGAAAAGTGTACATGCAATTACTATTGACACTCGTGCGAACGACAAAGTTCAGATTACACCATCGGATGAAATTGAGCCAAGGTTCAGGACACCATGCGCAAGTCTAACAAGTCTGCACGTCGATGGAGTTGAAATTGAGACGTACATGCTCAATACGTACGTGGGAGGTAGTACTATTAGTTTGTTTTGGCTTCTTATGATCAGCGTTGCCGGATTTATAAATTAGTTCATTCCTAGTTAGTTAAGATATGAGAGAGAGAGAGTCCTAGCTTAAGTTGGTTTGGAAATCAAATCACAATCGAGTCGGTCTTGACCTTGTAACGTACGTGTGCCTGCGTGCACCAATAAAAGGAGGCTGCGCCTCATGTACGGGGGAGGTTTTTGTTTTAGATAGGTTTTTGGATCCTCATGGACAGAGTCAAGTCGGGGTATCTTCCCTTGACCAGATAATACTAGTTGATGAGTTGAAACTTTGTGTGTTCCGACAAGGAGATTGAAGGCATCGACTTCTAATTTGCTGCTGATCTTTTGAAGATTGTCCACGTACTTCCTTTATCGGGTGTGCATGTTGTTTTTGTGGTGATTGCATTTACAAGATCGCGAGTGCCACATCGTTTTAGGTGACACAGTACCGTGAAAGATTGGGGAATTTATTCGTGCCGTCGTTTTTCTGTCGACGGTCGCATCAAGTGGTATTTAGAGCAAGGTTGATCACGGTATAATTTCTTTTCCTGCTATTTGGTTCAATTGTTTGAAAGATGGTGAACTCGCAGCATGAGAAATCTGATCATGAGGAAGGCGATGAACTTCCGGAAGAACTGGAGATAAGTGATGATTTGCGTATCCATCTGATGTCGATCAAGGGAGCCAACAAGAAGCTTGGGACAAGGGTTGAGAAATTGTCTGCAAATATTGTAGGCGTTGATGACAGGTTGAACGAGCGTCTGACTGCTAGCGACCGACAGCGCACTGATAGTTTACAGGTGGTGACCGAGAGTCTTAATCGACTCACTGCAGCAGTTCAGCGCCTTCAGGCGAGAGATGTGGCACCCCGACAGTCCCGCTCACCACGACGACGTCGTGACCGTGACCGCGATGATGGAGGTAATTTTTCTGAGGATTCCGATGCCCATGGAGGCTTACATCACCGACCATGGCATGATGCTAGGGCTCACCGCCATGCTGGGCGGGGCCGTGACTATGGCGGCAATGGTGCCCATGAGGATGATGGCTTGCGTCGAATCAAGATAACCATACCAGAATTCTCGGGACGTTGTGCCGACCCGGAGAAATATTTGGAGTGGGAGATGCGCATAAATCAGATTTTTGATGGTCACAACTACTCCGAAGAGAAGAAAGTTCGTGTTGCATCAATGAAATTTACAGAGTATGCTTTTGTATGGTGGGATAATAAAAACCGTACTCACGAGCGACCAGCGACATGGGCTGACATGAAGCGAATCATGAGGGAATGTTTTGTGCCTGCTTACTACACTCGCCAACTTCATAGTAGACTGCATCGTCTAGTGCAAGGTACAAAATCAGTTGATGAGTACTACAAAGAGATGCAAGTTTTGATGATCCCTACGGCTGTGCGTGAGTCTGCGGAGGCAACCATGGTACGTTTCTTTGAGGGGTTGGAAGAAAAGATTCGTGACCGTGTTGATTTAATGCAATATAATGATATTCATGAGTTACTTCGTCAAGCGGAGCGTGCTAAACGTTGGATATTGGAGAAGCAAGTTTCAGAGAATCGTCCGACTGGGCGACGTGGTTCTTCTCAGGTTGAGGGTGGGATTAGTGTCACGACCGGCTTTTCAATAAAATGATTATTGATAAAACCGATCTTTTAAACCCAGTATAGGAAAAGTCATCCTTTCTGGTAGACAAAAGCTTGATAAACAGAGAACCAGTAGCATCAAATATATTACAGTATTGAGCTGAGGCTTCTCATCAGTTTATTACAAACTCGCCAATATATTACATAAGGGCGGTTATGTCACAGGGGTGGAATGACATGCTACTAGCTCGAGGAAAAGTGGTGGTGGATAACTTGACTTCTACAGGCAGTACATTAAGCGTCAAGGTGAGGCTCGATGAATTTATTCGGAGTTGCGGAAGCGGATAATACAATGACCAAGACAGGATCGCACGGGACTGACTGGGACTCCTCTAGGCGTCGGACTCGCTATCAAACTCTTCATCCATGAGATCGCCTTCATCAACATTTGGCCGAATCAACAAGCCAGGTGAGTACTTGAGAGTACTCGCAAGACAGTTCGGACAAAAGATATAATCAATGAATGCATGAATGCGTCATGAACAAGGATGATGCTCATAAAACAACGATAATATTGCAGGACTTGAAGAATAAAATAAATAACTGAAAACCGATCGGGTGTCTGGAGCGACGCCTCGAAAGGTAAATAAATAAAATGCATGCCGCAGTCGGGCGTCTAAGCGACACCACATAAAGGGCTTAAAAGAAATGCCACAGTCGGACGTCTGGGCGACATCACATAAAGGGCTTTAAAAGAAATGCCACAGTCGGACGTCTAGGCGACATCACATA
>NC_057803.1:705388555-705389018 GCF_018294505.1 Triticum aestivum
ACTCGCTATCAAACTCTTCATCCATGAGATCGCCTTCATCAACATTTGGCCGAATCAACAAGCCAGGTGAGTACTTGAGAGTACTCGCAAGACAGTTCGGACAAAAGATATAATCAATGAATGCATGAATGCGTCATGAACAAGGATGATGCTCATAAAACAACGATAATATTGCAGGACTTGAAGAATAAAATAAATAACTGAAAACCGATCGGGTGTCTGGAGCGACGTCTCCAAAGGTAAATAAATAAAATGCATGCCGCAGTCGGGCGTCTAAGCGACACCACATAAAGGGCTTAAAAGAAATGCCACAGTCGGACGTCTGGGCGACATCACATAAAGGGCTTTAAAAGAAATGCCACAGTCGGACGTCTAGGCGACATCACATAAAGGGCTTTAAAAGAAATGCCACAGTCGGACGTCTGGGCGACATCACATAAAGGGCTTTAAAAGAAATGCCACA
>NC_057803.1:705389218-705398570 GCF_018294505.1 Triticum aestivum
TCTGAGCAACATCACAGACAGGGCTTTAAAAGAAATGCCACAGTCGGACGTCTGAGCGACATCACATAAAGGTCTATAAAAGAAATGCCACAGTCGGACGTCTAAGCGACATCACAGACAGGGCTTGCAACCAATGTAAATAACAGATATGCCGCCGTCGGACGTCTGAGCGACATCACAGACAGGGCCTATAACAAAAATAAATAACAGGTATGCCACCGTCGGACGTCTGAGTGACATCGTAGAAAGGGCTTGTAATGAATAACAAGATCAGTCCATCCACAAGAATAATCTTTTAACCGTATTCATCACACATAAATTCCACTGGAGTTTTTGTCACTGAGGCTAATACCTGACAAGATAAGATGAGTATAGTACTTGAACAAAGTACAAGACAATTGACGGATTCGAGACTCTGCAGAGTTTGGATGAACCGACCACAGCCAACGGATTTCTGTAGTCACGAAGGACTAGTTCCGTTTACGGTATTTCAGTAGGAACACATTTAACTAGTACACACCCATTTGACCTCATGATGCCAGGAATCACCCTGGTCAACGTCCAAGAAAAACTTTGAGACGGGGAGGCCACAACCTCGAATAGCATAGGATCAAATTTCCATACGCGCGCTCTAAGGGGTGCCCCCCTCTCGGTCCCAACCGGAAACACCCATGCCCCCTGACCGGATGACGGGCTTTAATCCAGAGCCATGGAACCCTCATCCCGGCCTCTCCACTTGGTGTGTACCAGGAAAATGGTTGCAACTTACTATGCCATATCCCTTGCGGAAAACATGTGGCAGCACAGGAAGGAAATGAAGGGGATATGATTTGATCATGTTGACACTGCTGTCAAAAGGACTGGCCTAAGCCTGGCATGTCACAACACTGCCATCTTACCCGTTCTCACGCCAACACATGGCTATGCAAATATGTATCCAACAACATAATGCTTACCGAAACTTACTTTCTGATTATGTATATGAAATATAACATTCAAATAGTTGTTCATAAACATGCCATGATCATACTAAAATGCAAACACGCAACAACACTCATCATATCAAGAGTTCAAACATGCTTGCCTGGTTCGGAGTAGTCGGAGTCTAACTGTGCGAGGTTTGCAGCTCCGTCTTCTCCTCCGGTTTCTACGGTATAAGAAAAGATACACACGCAACGTAAATACCGTGAGTGTACGGAAAAGTGTTCCAAATTTTTTTCAAATAAACATGATAAAAAACTAGACAAAATTTTGAAGAGGACAGAAAAATAATCACTCAAAAATTCCTTTCTGTTAAAAAGTTATAAGGGTTTTAACCCAAGGACTCATCTGTAATGAAACAGAAAACTTCCAGGGGGTTCTGCGGAAAAGTCCAGATAACGTTTCGTTTAAAAGAAACGGCTGAGAGACTGACAGGCGGGCTCCATCCGTCAGGTTTGAATTTTCAAATGAGGGAAATCAGAGCGCGACGGCGCCGGGAGGTGCGGTGGTCGCCGGCGGCGATCCACGGCGAGGTAGGGTGATCGGGGTGTACCTCTGTGTTCAGGGTGCCATTCCGCGTCTGTGGGAGGTGGTGGTGCTCGCCGGCGAGTACCACGTCGACGGTGACGCTTGCTCCGGCGGACGGTGGTTCGGGTGGTCGTGGATCTCGCTGGAGAGAGCTGCGAGATCACAATTGAGCTGGGGGTTATCTTACTAGAGGTGGTACGAGGCTACGGTCGAAAGTAGGGCGGCGGAGGGGTTCTCACCGGAGAGAACGATGCCGGAGCCCGAGGCGGACGGAGGTGGCCGGAGTCGAGGAGGAAAGGCCCCTCGAGGCTCGATCAGTGGCGAGTTCCAGCTCGGGGTGCTATATATAGCCGCCCCGAGGCGGTTGCCGAGAACGGGGTTCTCCGGCGAGGTGATTACGGCGGCGCAGTGGTTGCACGGGAGGGTTCAGAGATTGAGCGTCGTCGTGGGCGCTCCCTGGTTTCGTTTAGATGCTAACCGCACCGGGATTGGGCTGTTTAGGGGGAGCTCGACGGAACGGGGCGGCGCGGGCCCGTCGGCGGCAGGGAGCGCGCTCTGCGCGTGCCGCGCCACGGCGACGGTGCTGCATGTGTGCGCTGGCGAGGAAACGGCCACGCGGAGCCACCAGGGAGTTTGGGCGGCGCCGAACGGCGTTATGCCGCTGTTCTGCTCCCTGTCGGCCGCTACGGCGATACGGCCGCCGCAAGACACGCCGGCACAGGAGGGCCAGGGTGCCACCGACGCCAGGAAGGCGCCAAGCACGCGTGTGAGGCTCTGGACAAGCCAGCCAGGCCGTGAGCTACGTGCCAAGTGCACTGTGAGCTCGTGACTGAAGTTACTGACGGAGATCGACACTGAACTTCTGAATTTAACTGAAGTTGGACAGAAACACTGCATGCAAGGTGTTCGACAGAATGATCTAGGCATGTAGGGATTTTTCCTTGAGTTGGTTTTTGGTGGAGGGGCCTCTCATTGCATCTAGAGGCTGCCTGAATATTTGTAGAATTCTTGGAGAGGTGTAGATATGAATTTCACCAAATTTGGCAAATCTGGTCCAAACTTGTAGTGAGTGAATTTTGAAATATTTGAACAGGAGAAGAGTGGATCAAGATGGTTCTGGGTTGTGGGTACCAAGGACTATCCAAGGGTGTTGAGTTGAGGTCAAAAATCAAAAGCATTAGGGTACTTGCTTTGCAATCCACCTAGGCTCGAAAGAAAAGACAAATTTATATTGGGAGGAGAAATGGTTGGAATAAAATCCAAAAATGGATTTTATTTGTTTGGACAGAATGTTTGGATTGTACCAAAGTGGGAGGAGAGGTTTTGGGAAAATTTCACCATAGGCGGCATGGTAAAATTTAAAAGGGAACAAAACCAAATAAAAGCCCAAAACTAAAAGGGTTTTCTTTTTAAAAGAAACTAAATCCAAGAAAAGGATTTTTGAGAGGGCAAACTTAGAAGATGGTTTTTAGGAAGGGTTTAAATGACCTCCTTTCAAACCAAGCAAGGCTCTTTTGAAAAACAAACCACCAAAATTTTTGGAGTGTCACAGCACCTACCCCCTTAGGAAAAATCTCGTCCCCGAGATTTCAGCTGATCCTCAAACAGGTGTGGGTGCTCTGTCCGAAGAAAATCCTCGCTCTCCCAAGTTGCTTCATTCTCGGTGTGATTACTCCATTGAACTCTGAAAAACTTAATGGTTTTCCGTCGGGTCCTCCTCTCAGACTCTTCTAATATTTTTATTGGGTGCTCCCGGTAAGTGAGGTCCGGTTGCACGTCAATATACTCATGTGAAACTTGCTTCTCTGGGTTGCTCACGTATTTTCTCAACTGCGAGATATGAAACACGTTGTGGATACCGGATAAGTCTCCGGGTAGGTCCAGCTGGTAGGCTACCTTGCCTCGTCGGGCCACTATATGAAATGGTCCGATGAATCTTGGTGCTAGTTTCCCTTTAATCTTGAATCGTTGCAGACCCTTCATAGGAGAAACTCTCAGGTATACCAATTCTCCGGGTTCAAAACTGATTTCCCGATGCTTACGGTCGTAATAACTCTTTTGCCGACTTTGAGCTGTTTTGAGTCGTTCTCTAATTTTCTTAACTTTCTCCTTAGCCTCCTTGAGCATATCTGGGCCAAAGATATGGCTGTGTCCGGTCTCTGACCAATTTAGCAGGGTACGACATCTTCTCCCATATAGAGCTTCGAAGGGTGCCATTTTCAAGCTGGCTTGATAGCTGTTGTTGTATGCGAACTCTGCATATGGCAAACTTTCTTCCCAACTGTTCCCGTAGGTGAGGACACAGGCTCTTAGCATGTCTTCTAGGATTTGGTTTACGCGTTCCGTCTGCCCATCAGTCTGGGGATGGTATGCGGTACTGAAGGCTAGTTGGGTTCCCAGTGCCTGTTGTAGGTGATCCCAGAATGCAGAGACGAACTGTGTGCCTCTATCGGAGATGATAGTCTTAGGGACTCCATGTAAGAAGACGATACGGGCAAGATAAAGTCTGGCTAGTCTCTGAGTGGTGTAAGTTGTTTTTACCGGAATAAAATGTGCCACCTTGGTTAATCTATCGGTTATGACCCAAATGGCATCGTTTCCGTGTCGGGACCGTGGCAGTCCAACGATGAAGTCCATTCCAATCTCGTCCCATTTCCACTCGGGTATCTTATTTGGCTGCAACAGTCCAGCTGGTTTCCGGTGCTCGGCCTTGATACGTTGACAAGAGTCACAGCAGGCGATGAACGTGGCTATATCTCTCTTCATACCGTGCCACCAAGAATTTTCCTGAAGATCCTTCTACATTTTTGTCCCTCCAGGATGGATTGAATACGGAGCTGTGTGACTTTCAGTCAATATCTGCTGTTTGAGATCCTTGACATTTGGTACGCATAGCCTTTCTCCATACCACAGTATTCCTTGCTCATCCACGTTGAATTCTGAGGCTCTTCCCAAACTCACTTTTCTTTTTATGCCCTCAATGCTGGGGTGTCCGTGCTGGGCTTCCTTGATACTTTCCATCAGGATAGGCTGTATTTCTATATTCGGCACACTGCCTTCGATGACCATTATTAGATTGAGTCGGGCAAATTCCTGTTGAAATTCTGGCCTCAATTTTGGTATACTGTCGTCGTCCGTGCTGGGATTGCGACTAAGTGCATCTGCCACAACATTTGCTTTTCCAGGATGATAGTGGATTCCAACATCATAATCCTTCACCAACTCTAACCAGCGTCGTTGTCGTAAATTTAATTCTGGCTATGTGAAAATATACTTAAGACTCTTATGGTCTGTGTATATCTCACAACGATTCCCAAGCAGAAAGTGTCTCCATTCCTTGAGTGCATGGATGACAGCTGCTAATTCCAGGTCATGGGTGGCGTAATTTTCCTCATGCTTGCGTAGTTGTCTAGAGACATATGCAACTACCTTGCCGTCTTGCATCAATACGCATCCGAGGCCCTTCCGGGATGCGTCACAATATACATCAAAATTCTTGTGTATATCTGGCACGATTAATACCGGTGCCGTTGTTAATTTGCTTTTTAGCTCTTGGAAGCTTTTCTCACATGCTTCTGTCCATTCAAACTTCTTGCCCTTCTTGAGCAATTGTGTCATGGGCTTTGCTATAGTGGAGAATCCTTCAATAAATCTCCAATAATATCCAGCCATTCCCAAGAAACTCCATACGTCTGTTACGTTAGCTGGTGGTTTCCAGCCAAGTACGGCCTTGACCTTTTCCGGGTCTACTGCAGTACCTTCTCGGGTTAGCACGTGGCCTAGAAAACCCACTTGTTTTAGCCAAAATTCACATTTGCTGAATTTGGCGTACAATTGATGTTTCCTGAGTTCTCCAAGTACAATCCTGAGATGTTCGGCGTGCTCTTCTGGTGTTTTGGAATATATCAGAATATCGTCGATGAATACCACAACAAACTTGTCCATATACTAAATAAATACTTTGTTCATGAGGTGAACAAAATATGCGGGGGCGTTGGTTAGTCCGAATGGCATCACTGTGAACTCATACAGCCCATATCTGGAGGTGAAGGCGGTCTTGGGAATATCTTCTGTTCGTACTTTTAATTGGTGGTATCCTGATCTCAAGTCAATTTTTGAGAATACTTTGGCCTGTGCGAGCTGATTGAATAAATCATTTATTCGGGGCATTGAGTATTTGTACTTGATTGTGACCATGTTGAGAGCTCGATAATCAATACACAACCTCATTGTTCCATCCTTCTTCTTGGCAAATAAAATTGGTGAACCCCAAGGTGAGGAGCTGGCTCGTATGCATCCTTTCTCCAATAATTCTTTTATTTGCTTATTCAACTCTACCAATTCGGATGGTGCCATTCTGTAAGGTTTCTTATAAATAGGAGTGGTTCCGGGTGCTAGCTCAATGCTGAATTCTATCTCTCGGTCTGGTGGCATGCCCGGTAGTTCTTCTGGAAATACGTCTGGAAATTCACATACTATGATAACCTTGTTCAGCTCAGAAACGTCCACCTTGTTTAATCTAGATTGTTGAGGTATTTGTCTCTCTTTGGCTGAAACTTTTATTTTCTTTCCATGATGGTGTGTGAGAATTACGGTACGGTTGAAGCAGTCCATAAAACCTTTGTTGGTGGTTAACCAATCCATTCCTAGGATGACATCCAGTCCCTTGCTTTCCAGCACAATAAGGTTGACGTAAAACTTCAATCCTTCAAATTCAATAATCACACCTTGAGAGTAACTCTGGGTCACTTGCTTAATTCCAGGGGACTTGACGATCATTGATTTTTTCAAGGGAAGCATCAAAAAAATATTTTGCAAAGCAAAACTTTTCGAAACGAATGAGTGAGAAGCTCCAGAATCAAACAAAACCATGGCAGGTATTGTGTTGACGGGGTACGTACCGAGTACGATATCTGGGGCGTTCTGTGCTTCCTCTCGGGTCACGTGGTTCAGGTGACCTTTCTGGTGGTTGTTGTTGGGGTTGAAATTGCTTCGCTTTGGTGCTGAATTGTTGCCACCATTATTGAGCTTCGGGGTTGAGTTCCTTGGCTTGGGACACTGCTTGTCATAGTGCCCTTCTTCTCCACAAGCATAACAGGTAACGCTTGGGCGATAGGTGAACTCTTTGTCTCTTGCATGGAAATTCTTGTTTGGACGTGAATTATTCGTCGGGGTTTTGTGTGAATCCCCCTTCTGAAATTCCTTCTTGCTTCTGTGATTGCGAGAAAAAGTAGTCTGGTCCCTTTTCCGTTTGCGGAAATCTTCGAGACTACGTCGCTCATTTTCCAGGGTAATGGCCTTATCCACCAGCGTTTTAAAATCTGGAAAGGTATGCACAACTAGCTGGCACTTAAGGGCGGGTGCCAGGCCTTCCAAGAATTTTTTTCATCTTCTTTCTCTCGGTCATGCGTTCTTCATTGGCGTAGCGAGACATCAGTGTGAATTGGCTGTTGTATTCTGACACTGTCATGGCTCTTTGCTTGAGTTCATCAAATTCTTTCTTCTTGATTTTCATGACGCTCTTAGGAATATGTGCCCCACGAAAACCTTCTTTGAAATATTCCCAGGTTATTTCATTTTCGTTGGGGTGCATGTGCAGGAAGTTTTCCCACCACGATGCAGCTGCACCTGTGAGATAATGTGGTGCATACAGTACTTTTTCACGGTCTGAACACTGTGCGATAATTAATTTTCTCTCCATGTCTCGAAGCCAGTCCTCGGCCTCAAGAGGCTTGTCAGTATGAGAAAATGTTGGAGGACGCGTCTTTTGTAACTCAGATAATTTGGATTGCGGTTGATACTGACCACGGTTACTTCCCATATTGATGAATTGGTTCATCATTTCCTGGTGTTGCTGTTGACTCTGTTCGTACAAACGACAAACTTGTGTCAAAGCTGTTTCACTGCCCTGTTGACTTGTCTGTCCCTGAGTGAAATTTTGTTTCTGCGGCGTGCCATAATTCTCTTCTGGCTGAGTTGGCATGGAGCGCGTCCAAGGACGAGACATCTTTCACTCTGGGGATATATTGTGTGAACTCGTAAGATAAGAAAGAGAGACGCAAAAGTCAATAAAATCACACACAAAGAACATTCTTAAACTCCAGGACATTTTTTTGGAAATACACGATTGCGCGCGGAGAAGGACTAGTGCATATCTTACACACGGCATAATTATACATTATATCACTCAGGATATGCGTACATAATCCTGACATGTTATTTAAACTAGTGCACTCCTCCAAATCCTACATGATGCGCAAACAGGCTACTTCTCACAATCTATGTACATAAAACACATTACACAAGTCGATACACCGCATGGCGTCTACACGTACTCAGTCGGAGATGGTGAGGATCTCCCTTGGCCTGCCTGCCGAGGGTGAGATGCAGAGACGCTGGGGAATCAACCTCCTCCTCGCTAATAGGTTCCATACGAGAAATGTTGTGCTGAGCTGATGGAGCAGGTGCCGTAGGTGGAATAACACGAATACGAGTGGGTGGAATGGATGGGGTAGCACGTATGGGAGTGGGTGCAACAAGTGGTGCAGAGCGGACGGGAGTGGGTGCAATAGCCTGGTTAAATTCCTCTGTGGTAGGCAGACCACGAGCAGTGGCGAGTATGGAAGGTGAGTGAGAGGCTGCGGATGACACGAAAGTCAATGGTGGAGCGGTGTGTAGGACTTCCCTCCTGTTAGCAGCACAGCCATGAACTGAGTCCATGCGTGCAGCTACGAGGTCATCCACCATGCAGTCGAATGCTGCCTCCAGGGCTCGGAGGTACTCGACAAGCATCTCAAAGGCTTCGTCTCGCTCTCCTCTGGGGCAAGAGAAAGAGTAGTGACAGGTGTAAGGCACATGGCATGGAAGGTAGCGGTAGCGACGGGTCTTCATTGCAGGAAGAACATCCCGAAGACAGGCTATCATCTCGCGGGCAGCCATCTGCATAGCATGCCTTTCTGTAGGCATGGCTCTCCCCACGAACGGGAGACGCCTCGAAAGGTAAATAAATAAAATGCATGCCGCAGTCGGGCGTCTAAGCGACACCACATAAAGGGCTTAAAAGAAATGCCACAGTCGGACGTCTGGGCGACATCACATAAAGGGCTTTAAAAGAAATGCCACAGTCGGACGTCTGGGCGACATCACATAAAGGGCTTTAAAAGAAATGCCACAGTCGGACGTCTGGGCGACATCACATAAAGGGCTTTAAAAGAAATGCCACAGTCGGACGTCTGGGCGACATCACATAAAGAGCTTTAAAAGAAATGCCACAGTCGGACGTCTGGGCGACATCAAATAAAGGGCTATAAAAGAAATGCCACAGTCGAACGTCTGGGCGACATCACATAAAGGGCTATACAAGAAATACCACAGTCGGACGTCTGAGCGACATCATAGACAGGGCTTTAAAAGAAATGCCACAGTCGGACGTCTGAGCGACATCACATAAAGGGCTATAAAAGAAATGCCACAGTCAGATGTCTAAGCGACATCACATACAGGGCTTGCAACCAATGTAAATAACAGATATGCCGCCGTCGGACGTCTGAGCGACATCACAGACAGGGCCTATAGCAAAAATAAATAACAGGTATGCCACCGTCGGACGTCTGAGCGACATCGCAGACAGGGCTTGTAATGAATAACAAGATCAGTCCATCCACAAGAATAATCTTTTAACCGGATTCATCACACATAAATTCCACTGGAGGTTTTGTCCTGAGGCTAATACCTGACAAGATAAGATGAGTATAGTACTTGAACAAAGTACAAGACAATTGACGGATTCGAGACTCTGCAGAGTTTGGATGAACCGACCACAGCCAACGGATTTCCGTAGTCA
>NC_057803.1:705402801-705405983 GCF_018294505.1 Triticum aestivum
TTCGTCCCACCAACCGGGACCAATGGCCAACGTGGCCTGGCCGGCCCCCGGGGCTAACGAACCGGGTCCAATGCCCCGATGGGTCCCTGTTCTGGACTGAACCGGGACTAATGGGCTGACCCGGCCTGGACCTTTGCTCCCTTTTCTAGTAGTGATCAACAACCAACTTCATATTAATATGTTATCATTTCTCAAAAAATTACAAGTGCCAGAATCGTAACAGGTAGCCAACGTCAGGATTTCGCGTAATCGGAGAAACAATGCAAGTCCATCACTGCAGTCCTTGTAGCTGACACGATTGATCGCTTTCTACCGTACCATACCGCCATGTCAGCTATCGCTGCACCATGGTCCATGGGTTGCTTTGGCGATGACGCCGTCGGCTGCTACCTCGGAGGCCAGGTTCTCCGTGGATCTCATATAAGTTGTTGAAATGCCACCCACAGTGTACTCGAGACGCATTGTCTGCCCTTGGGGAACCAGAGCACGTCGCCCATGATATTTATGGATGCATTGAAAAGTTAACCTGACATTCTGTTTGTCGGCTGCTTCTGCACGCCATCAAAGTTCTTGAGATTTTTGGAATGCTCTGCTTTTCAGTTGTACTATGGTGGACCAAATGAATTATACATGTTTTGCTTGTTGGAATTGAAATTCAATTAATGTATTCTGACTGCAATGTCCTTTGGTACCCTGAATAGTGCCTGTTCTATGAGCCGTGATGACTGAATACTTTGGTACTATGAACTATATATGGTTATGCAACGGGAGTGCGACTGAAGTAAATATTGTCAGATCCTTGCTAATTGCATGAGGGATGATTGCAACCATCATGTGGTGTTTAAGCCCTCCTGCTAGGGCGGCTCGGGTGAAAACCCTAGCCGCCGCCTCCGGGCACGTCCATCCTCCCTGCCCCTCCGCCGCCGCTAGAGGAGGTCGCCGGGCAAAGCCCCATGCGGCTGATGGCGGCGGCGGAGGCTCTCTTCCCTCCCGCGCCAGATCAGGTGAGGTGGGTCACCCATGGCGCCGGGGCGCTCTCCCCTGATATGCGTCGCGGCGGCGCGGTGCCGCGTTAAGCGACGGTGCAAGGCGGCGGCGTGGTGCTAGGCGGGGGAGTCTGAGCTGCGGCTGCGAGGAAGATCTGGTGGCGCCGGCCGTTCGATGGGCTCGCGGGCATGGCGGCCTTGCTCGCGGTGGCCAGCGGCTCGGCCTGTCGGTGGCGGCGGGATCCCGGGGCAGCGGCCCTGGAAGGTGGCGGCGGGTGAAGCTCGGGCTTCCCGCGACGGCATGGCGTGGTGCTGTCCCGATCCAAGGCGGATCTGCATCGCCGATCTCGTGGTTTGCCGCGGATTGGTTCAGATCTGAGATGGTGATGGGCGTGCGGGATCGATCTCGGCGGCTCTCGCTGTTTGGCAAGGTGGAGTGGTAGTCCTCCTCCCAGGCTCCAGTGGAGGCACATTCAGACAGTGGCCGGTGTGCCAGGGCTCTTACGGTGGCACTGCTGTTGCGATTGGTCATCGGATCTAGGCGGCTAGATCTGGGGCTTTGAAGGCGGTCGAGTCAGTGCTCAGGTTGTCGGGTGGATGTCTTGGAATGGATCCGACTGAAAACTTGGTCTTCGGCCGTTGGCCGGAGCTGGTGATGACGATGCCCGTATCATCATTTCCTTCATGAAGGCATCATCAAGGTACAAATCCCAAACCCACCCAATACCTCCGGGGGAAACCCTAGATCAGTTGATCGGATGCCAGCGGCATTCATTTGTCGTTACCCCCTTGGGGGCGGCATTCTTGGAGATGCACTCGGGCTCGAGGGACCAGCGGATGGCTTCTTTGGTGGAGCGGTGTTTCTTTCTACATATTCATGGCGGCGGCTCTTGGCGGCATGGAGCAGCGGAGGCTTGGCGTCAGATGTGTGGTGATGGACACGCGCAGGTAGTCGATGCTGTCTGGCGTTGTGGTGGCGTCAGCGGCAGCTAGACCGGGCAAGGTCGATGCAGCAGTACAACTCTGAAGATGGATTGGTGGCAGGTGGCTGCGGCGGCCTCATACCTGGCAGGCGTCCTGGTTGAGGAGCGCGCCGCGCTTGTGGGTGCCCATACCCGGCAGGCGTCCTAATTGGGACCTCAGGACTTAGATGTTAGGATTGGTTACGAGGTCTGTTTGGTATTAGGCTCGGACTATCAGCGCCCCTTCATCAACTGGATAAGAGTAGCGACAGATGTTGCTTAGATGGTGGCTTTGGTCTTATTATTGTACGACTTTGTAAGGTCTTGTGTTAATAATTAATAATATGGTCGTATGCATCGTCCAGATGCAGAGACCGGGGTACTCCTCCTTTTCTTAAAAAAATGTGGTGTTTAAGATGTACACAGTATATGTGAATGTAGATACCTTGTGACTAGAAAATAACTTTAAGAACATACTTTTTTTTCTTGTTAAGAAGAATAGCCAGAGAAAGATCAAGCAGAACATGTGCATTTTAATACCTATGGCGTAGAGTAGTCAAAAGATGAAAGTTTGGACTCGATGTTTAGATTGAAAACTCATGATCTTTTAACAATTTTGTTATGTGCATCTTTTGTCTTGACTCACTCTTGGCATTAGGTGGTTGCAAAGCATGTATGTACTTAGAACATCTTCAATGGCAGCCCTATTTTTGGGCACGAGGAGGCAAAAAACATCCTCAAACAGCAAAAAAAGTGAATTGTTTTAGGCAGCCTTAAAATGCATCACCAAGTTATGTAAATATACATCACTTGGGCTGGAGCCCCAAAAGAAAATGTCACATAGTCACGACACAGCAGTTGTCTTCCACAAATAGCGGCACACCCGCACCAGTCGCCGCCTGCAGATCGCGTCTGCCTTACCCCCGCCACCGTCACACCCTTGCGCCGCACCCAACCTACCGGCCGCCGGACCGATGAATCATGCCGCCACCCCCTTTAGTCGAAATCTGTCGCGCCACCGCTGCCCCCTTTTCACCAAAAGGCGTTGCGCACCACCCCATTTTTTGGCGAAGATCTCCGCGCCACACCCATGTCGCCTCATTTCCCAGTGATTGAGATTGAGTCTCAGGCAGATGCGGAGCTTGTTGGGCCGCGGTAACAATCGAGTGTACCCCATCACGCCATCTACCCGCATTGTTGTCGACGAGCGGGACAACAACAGAGAGAGCGCTAT
>NC_057803.1:705409195-705410111 GCF_018294505.1 Triticum aestivum
TGGTTTCTTCACTTTCAGGCCTTCCTTCTCTCCCTTGGGGTTCATGGCTCCAAGAGTGACACATCCTTGTTCATTCTTCATCATGGCACATCCATCGCATACTTACTTGTGTACGTTGATGATATCATTCTCACAGCCAGCTCTCCCCAAACACCACACCACATTATCTCGGATCTCAAATCTGAATTTTCCATGACCGATATGGGCCCCCTCCACCATTTCCTCGGCATCAACGTCACTCCAAACTCTTCGGGGCTCTTCCTAAGTCAGCAACAATACACCTTGGAGGTTCTTGAGCATGCCAACATGCTCCATTGAAAAGCCCGTCTCTACCCCCATAGACACGAGCTCCAAGCTATCTCTCTCCCATGGTTAGCTTCTCTCCAACCCCACATATTATCGCAGTCTTGCAGGCGCGCTTCAGTATCTCACCTTGACCCGACCGGACATCTCTTATGCCGTCCAACAGGTGTGCCTTTTCATGCACGAGCCATGCCACACTCATATGCAGCTCGTCAAACACATTCTTCGTTACCTCCAAGGCACCTCCCACTATGACTTACAATTCTACAAATCACCCTCCAAGGAACTCATCGCATACACGGATGCAGACTGGGCCGGTTGCCCTGACACGAGGAAATCCACGTCGGGTTTTTGTGTCTTCCTTGGTTCCAATCTCATATCTTGGTCCTCCAAACGACAGGCCACCGTGTCTCGTCCTAGTGCGGAGGCCGAGTATCGTGGTGTTGCTAACTGCGTTGCCGAGTTCTACTGGTTACGCCAACTCCTTCACGAACTCAAGTGTCCACCAAAGCGTGCCACAATCGTCTACTCTGACAATATCAGCGCCTCCTACCTCGCGTGCAATCTGGTCCAACATCAACGCACCAAGCACATCGAGATAGATCTCCATTTC
>NC_057803.1:705410668-705412489 GCF_018294505.1 Triticum aestivum
TTTTTTCTAATGTCTCAAACCAGCAGCAAGAAAACAGATCAAAATTTCAGTAAGTATGAATGAGAACACACACATAACCTAGTGACCAACATAAGGAAACCCAGCAGAAAAGATGCATATTGTCGAGATATATATAGGTGGACAATGTTCAACACGTTGGTTACATTAGCAGCAAGATGAGCATGATGCTGCTGAATAGTGTGTAGTTCATGAGTAACAGTTTTTCTTCCGTTGTTCATGCGCCCATCACATTTATATGGTGTGGTAACTAATCATTTCAGTTTAGACTAATATCTCTGATCATTTTGGAGGGAGTCAAAGTTGCATCCTGTTTCTTCTTCCCGAGCTCATAATAGAGAGGACGAAACTAGGAACGGCTTTGTCACTCAATAATTTAAGAAGCAACTTTTGCATGTCCTTCTTTCAAAGTACTGACCTAATTCTGATCATATTCTATACAAGTTAGGCAAAACAGGAAGAGCCCCGCTTTGGTACAACCCCCTCCTAAAACGTATAAAAGGGTAATATAGTCTTTTCACGCCCCCACCTATACATGGGTTTGATACCCTATACATGGGTTTGATACCCCAATAGGACACACGTTCTGTTTGACTGATGCGCACAGGGAGAATACCCAGAAGAAAATGACCAGCACAAGAGTCCTAAAACGTATAAAAGGGTAATATAGTATTTTCACGCCCCCACCTATACATGGGTAATATAGTATTTTCACGACGATGGAGGTGATTTTTCTGAGGATTCCGATGCCCGTGGAGGCTTACATCACCGACCACGGCATGATGCTGGGGCTCACCGCCATGCTGGGCGGGGCCGTGACTATGGCGGCAATGGTGCCCATGAGGATGATGGCTTGCGTCGAATCAAGATAACCATACCAGAATTCTCGGGACGTTGTGCCGACCCGGAGAAATATTTGGAGTGGGAGATGCGCATAAATCAGATTTTTGATGGTCACAACTACGCCGAAGAGAAGAAGGTTCGTGTTGCATCAATGGAATTTACAGAGTATGCTTTTGTATGGTGGGATAATAAAAACCGTACTCACGAGCGACCAGCGACATGGGCTGACATGAAGCGAATCATGAGGGAACGTTTTGTGCCTGCTTACTACACTCGCCAACTTCATAGTAGACTGCATCGTCTAGTGCAAGGTACAAAATCAGTTGATGAGTACTACAAAGAGATGCAAGTTTTGATGATCCGTACAGCTGTGCGTGAGTCTGCGGAGGCAACCATGGTACGTTTCTTTGAGGGGTTGGAAGAAAAGATTCGTGACCGTGTTGATTTAATACAATATAATGATATTCATGAGTTACTTCGTCAAGCGGAGCGTGATGAACGTTGGATATTGGAGAAGCAAGTTTCAGAGAATCGTCCGACTGGGCGACGTGGTTCTTCTCAGGTTGAGGGTGGGATTAGTGTCACGACCGGCTTTTCAATAAAATGATTATTGATAAAACCGATCTTTTAAACCCAGTATAGGAAAAGTCATCCTTTCTGGTAGATAAAAGCTTGATAAACAGAGAACCAGTAGCATCTAATATATTACAGTATTGAGCTGAGGCTTCTCATCAGTTTATTACAAACTCGCCAATATCTTACATAAGGGCGGTTATGTCACAGGGGTGGAATGACATGCTACTAGCTCGAGGAAAAGTGGTGGTGGATAACTTGACTTCTACAGGCAGTACATTAAGCATCGAGGTGAGGCTCGATGAATTTATTCGGAGTTGCGGAAGCGGATAATACAATGACCAAGACAGGATCGCACGGGACTGACTGGGACTCCTCTAGGCGTCG
>NC_057803.1:705413308-705415705 GCF_018294505.1 Triticum aestivum
ATGCCACAGTCGGACGTCTGGACGACATCACATAAAGGGCTATACAAGAAATACCACAGTCGGACGTCTGAGCGACATCACAGACATGGCTTTAAAAGAAATGCCACAGTCGGACGTCTGAGCGACATCACATAAAGGTCTATAAAAGAAATGCCACAGTCGGACGTCTAAGCGACATCACAGACAGGGCTTGCAACCAATGTAAATAACTGATATGCCGCCGTCGGACGTCTGAGCGACATCACAGACAGGGCCTATAACAAAAATAAATAACAGGTATGCCACCGTCGGACGTCTGAGTGACATCGCAGAAAGGGCTTGTAATGAATAACAAGATCAGTCCATCCACAAGAATAATCTTTTAACCGGATTCATCACACATAAATTCCACTGGAGTTTTTGGCACTGAGGCTAATACCTGACAAGATAAGATGAGTATAGTACTTGAACAAAGTACAAGACAATTGACGGATTCGAGACTCTGCAGAGTTTGGATGAACCGACCACTGCCAACGGATTTCCGTAGTCACGAAGGACTAGTTCCGTTTACGGTATTTCAGTAGGAACACATTTAACTCGTACACACCCATTTCACCTCACGATGCCAGGAATCACCCTGGTCAACGTCCAAGAAAAACTTTGAGACGGGGAGGCCACAACCTCGAGTAGCATAGGATCAAATTTCTATACGCGCGCTCTAAGGGGTGCCCCCCTCTCGGTCCCAACTGGAAACACCCATGCCCCCTGACCGGATGACAGGCTTTAATCCAGGGCCATGGAACCCTCATCCCGGCCTCTCCACTTGGTGTGTACCAGGAAAACGGTTGCAACTTACTATGCCATATCCCTTGCGGAAAACATGTGGCAGCACAGGAAGGAAATGAAGGGGATATGATTTGATCATGTTGACACTGCTGTCAAAAGGACTGGCCTAAGCCTGGCATGTCACAACACTGCCATCTTACCCGTTCTCACACCAACACATGGCTATGCAAATATGTATCCAACAACATAATGCTTACCGAAACTTACTTTCCGATTATGTATATGAAATATAACATTCAAATAGTTGTTCATAAACATGCCATGATCATACTAAAATGCAAACACGCAACAACACTCATCATATCAAGAGTTCAAACATGCTTGCCTGGTTCGGAGTAGTCGGAGTCTAACTGTGCGAGGTTTGCAGCTCCGTCTTCTCCTCCGGTTTCTACGGTATAAGAAAAGATACACACACAACGTAAATACCGTGAGTGTACGGAAAAGTGTTCCAAATTTTTTTCAAATAAACATGATAAAAAACTAGACAAAATTTTGAAGAGGACAGAAAAATAATCACTCAAAATTCCTTTCTGTTAAGAAGTTATAAGGGTTTTAACCCAAGGACTCATCTGTAATGAAACAGAAAACTTCCAGGGGGTTCTGCGGAAAAGTCCAGATAATGTTTCGTTTAAAAGAAACGGCTGAGAGACTGACAGGCGGGCTCCATCCGTCAGGTTTGAATTTTCAAACGAGGGAAATCAGAGCGCGACGGCGCCGGGAGGTGCGGTGGTCGCCGGCGGCGATCCACGGCGAGGTAGGGTGATCGGGGTGTACCTCTGTGTTCAGGGTGCCATTCCGCGTCTGTGGGAGGTGGTGCTGGTCGCCGGCGAGTACCACGTCGGCGGTGACGCTTGCTCCGGCGGACGGCGGTTCGGGTGGTCGTGGATCTTGCTGGAGAGAGCTGCGAGATCACAATTGAGCTGGGGGTTATCTTACTAGAGGTGGTACGAGGCTACGGTCGAAAGTAGGGCGGCGGAGGGGTTCTCACCGAAGAGAACGATGCCAGAGCCTGAGGCGGACGGAGGTGGCCGGAGTTGAGGAGGAAAGGCCCCTCGAGGCTCGATCAGTGGCCGGGCGGGGTCTGGTGAGATGGTGGAGTCGTGCGGAGGCGAGTTCCAGCTCGGGGTGCTATATATAGCCGCCCCGAGGCGGTTGCCGAGAACGGGGTTCTCCGGCGAGGTGATTACGGCGGCGCAGTGGTTGCACGGGAGGGTTCAGAGATTGAGCGTCGTCGTGGGCGCTCCCTGGTTTCGTTTAGATGCTAACCGCACCGGGATTGGGCTGTTTAGGGGGAGCTCGACGGAACGGGGCGGCGCGGGCCCGTCGGCGGCAGGGAGCGCGCTCTGCGCGTGCCGCGCCACGGCGACGGTGCTGCATGTGTGCGCTGGCGAGGAAACGGCCACGCGGAGCCACCAGGGAGTTTGGGCGGCGCCGAACGGCGTTATGCCGCTGTTCTGCTCCCTGTCGGCCGCTACGGCGATACGGCCGCCGCAAGACACGCCGGCACAGGAGGGCCAGGGTGCCACCGACGCCAGGAAGGCGCCAAGCACGCGTGTGAGGCTCTGGACAAGC
>NC_057803.1:705416099-705423574 GCF_018294505.1 Triticum aestivum
AGCCAGGCCGTGAGCTACGTGCCAAGTGCACTGTGAGCTCGTGACTGAAGTTACTGACGGAGATCGACACTGAACTTCTGAATTTAACTGAAGTTGGACAGAAACACTGCATGCAAGGTGTTCGACAGAATGATCTAGGCATGTAGGGATTTTTCCTTGAGTTGGTTTTTGGTGGAGGGGCCTCTCATTGCATCTAGAGGCTGCCTGAATATTTGTAGAATTCTTGGAGAGGTGTAGATATGAATTTCACCAAATTTGGCAAATCTGGTCCAAACTTGTAGTGAGTGAATTTTGAAATATTTGAACAGGAGAAGAGTGGATCAAGATGGTTCTGGGTTGTGGGTACCAAGGACTATCCAAGGGTGTTGAGTTGAGGTCAAAAATCAAAAGCATTAGGGTACTTGCTTTGCAATCCACCTAGGCTCGAAAGAAAAGACAAATTTATATTGGGAGGAGAAATGGTTGGAATAAAATCCAAAAATGGATTTTATTTGTTTGGACAGAATGTTTGGATTGTACCAAAGTGGGAGGAGAGGTTTTGGGAAAATTTCACCATAGGCGGCATGGTAAAATTTAAAAGGGAACAAAACCAAATAAAAGCCCAAAACTAAAAGGGTTTTCTTTTTAAAAGAAACTAAATCCAAGAAAAGGATTTTTGAGAGGGCAAACTTAGAAGATGGTTTTTAGGAAGGGTTTAAATGACCTCCTTTCAAACCAAGCAAGGCTCTTTTGAAAAACAAACCACCAAAATTTTTGGAGTGTCACAGCACCTACCCCCTTAGGAAAAATCTCGTCCCCGAGATTTCAGCTGATCCTCAAACAGGTGTGGGTGCTCTGTCCGAAGAAAATCCTCGCTCTCCCAAGTTGCTTCATTCTCGGTGTGATTACTCCATTGAACTCTGAAAAACTTAATGGTTTTCCGTCGGGTCCTCCTCTCAGACTCTTCTAATATTTTTATTGGGTGCTCCCGGTAAGTGAGGTCCGGTTGCACGTCAATATACTCATGTGAAACTTGCTTCTCTGGGTTGCTCACGTATTTTCTCAACTGCGAGATATGAAACACGTTGTGGATACCGGATAAGTCTCCGGGTAGGTCCAGCTGGTAGGCTACCTTGCCTCGTCGGGCCACTATATGAAATGGTCCGATGAATCTTGGTGCTAGTTTCCCTTTAATCTTGAATCGTTGCAGACCCTTCATAGGAGAAACTCTCAGGTATACCAATTCTCCGGGTTCAAAACTGATTTCCCGATGCTTACGGTCGTAATAACTCTTTTGCCGACTTTGAGCTGTTTTGAGTCGTTCTCTAATTTTCTTAACTTTCTCCTTAGCCTCCTTGAGCATATCTGGGCCAAAGATATGGCTGTGTCCGGTCTCTGACCAATTTAGCAGGGTACGACATCTTCTCCCATATAGAGCTTCGAAGGGTGCCATTTTCAAGCTGGCTTGATAGCTGTTGTTGTATGCGAACTCTGCATATGGCAAACTTTCTTCCCAACTGTTCCCGTAGGTGAGGACACAGGCTCTTAGCATGTCTTCTAGGATTTGGTTTACGCGTTCCGTCTGCCCATCAGTCTGGGGATGGTATGCGGTACTGAAGGCTAGTTGGGTTCCCAGTGCCTGTTGTAGGTGATCCCAGAATGCAGAGACGAACTGTGTGCCTCTATCGGAGATGATAGTCTTAGGGACTCCATGTAAGAAGACGATACGGGCAAGATAAAGTCTGGCTAGTCTCTGAGTGGTGTAAGTTGTTTTTACCGGAATAAAATGTGCCACCTTGGTTAATCTATCGGTTATGACCCAAATGGCATCGTTTCCGTGTCGGGACCGTGGCAGTCCAACGATGAAGTCCATTCCAATCTCGTCCCATTTCCACTCGGGTATCTTATTTGGCTGCAACAGTCCAGCTGGTTTCCGGTGCTCGGCCTTGATACGTTGACAAGAGTCACAGCAGGCGATGAACGTGGCTATATCTCTCTTCATACCGTGCCACCAAGAATTTTCCTGAAGATCCTTCTACATTTTTGTCCCTCCAGGATGGATTGAATACGGAGCTGTGTGACTTTCAGTCAATATCTGCTGTTTGAGATCCTTGACATTTGGTACGCATAGCCTTTCTCCATACCACAGTATTCCTTGCTCATCCACGTTGAATTCTGAGGCTCTTCCCAAACTCACTTTTCTTTTTATGCCCTCAATGCTGGGGTGTCCGTGCTGGGCTTCCTTGATACTTTCCATCAGGATAGGCTGTATTTCTATATTCGGCACACTGCCTTCGATGACCATTATTAGATTGAGTCGGGCAAATTCCTGTTGAAATTCTGGCCTCAATTTTGGTATACTGTCGTCGTCCGTGCTGGGATTGCGACTAAGTGCATCTGCCACAACATTTGCTTTTCCAGGATGATAGTGGATTCCAACATCATAATCCTTCACCAACTCTAACCAGCGTCGTTGTCGTAAATTTAATTCTGGCTATGTGAAAATATACTTAAGACTCTTATGGTCTGTGTATATCTCACAACGATTCCCAAGCAGAAAGTGTCTCCATTCCTTGAGTGCATGGATGACAGCTGCTAATTCCAGGTCATGGGTGGCGTAATTTTCCTCATGCTTGCGTAGTTGTCTAGAGACATATGCAACTACCTTGCCGTCTTGCATCAATACGCATCCGAGGCCCTTCCGGGATGCGTCACAATATACATCAAAATTCTTGTGTATATCTGGCACGATTAATACCGGTGCCGTTGTTAATTTGCTTTTTAGCTCTTGGAAGCTTTTCTCACATGCTTCTGTCCATTCAAACTTCTTGCCCTTCTTGAGCAATTGTGTCATGGGCTTTGCTATAGTGGAGAATCCTTCAATAAATCTCCAATAATATCCAGCCATTCCCAAGAAACTCCATACGTCTGTTACGTTAGCTGGTGGTTTCCAGCCAAGTACGGCCTTGACCTTTTCCGGGTCTACTGCAGTACCTTCTCGGGTTAGCACGTGGCCTAGAAAACCCACTTGTTTTAGCCAAAATTCACATTTGCTGAATTTGGCGTACAATTGATGTTTCCTGAGTTCTCCAAGTACAATCCTGAGATGTTCGGCGTGCTCTTCTGGTGTTTTGGAATATATCAGAATATCGTCGATGAATACCACAACAAACTTGTCCATATACTAAATAAATACTTTGTTCATGAGGTGAACAAAATATGCGGGGGCGTTGGTTAGTCCGAATGGCATCACTGTGAACTCATACAGCCCATATCTGGAGGTGAAGGCGGTCTTGGGAATATCTTCTGTTCGTACTTTTAATTGGTGGTATCCTGATCTCAAGTCAATTTTTGAGAATACTTTGGCCTGTGCGAGCTGATTGAAAAAATCATTTATTCGGGGCATTGGGTATTTGTACTTGATTGTGACCATGTTGAGAGCTCGATAATCAATACACAACCTCATTGTTCCATCCTTCTTCTTGGCAAATAAAATTGGTGAACCCCAAGGTGAGGAGCTGGCTCGTATGCATCCTTTCTCCAATAATTCTTTTATTTGCTTATTCAACTCTACCAATTCGGATGGTGCCATTCTGTAAGGTTTCTTATAAATAGGAGTGGTTCCGGGTGCTAGCTCAATGCTGAATTCTATCTCTCGGTCTGGTGGCATGCCCGGTAGTTCTTCTGGAAATACGTCTGGAAATTCACATACTATGATAACCTTGTTCAGCTCAGAAACGTCCACCTTGTTTAATCTAGATTGTTGAGGTATTTGTCTCTCTTTGGCTGAAACTTTTATTTTCTTTCCATGATGGTGTGTGAGAATTACGGTACGGTTGAAGCAGTCCATAAAACCTTTGTTGGTGGTTAACCAATCCATTCCTAGGATGACATCCAGTCCCTTGCTTTCCAGCACAATAAGGTTGACGTAAAACTTCAATCCTTCAAATTCAATAATCACACCTTGAGAGTAACTCTGGGTCACTTGCTTAATTCCAGGGGACTTGACGATCATTGATTTTTTCAAGGGAAGCATCAAAAAAATATTTTGCAAAGCAAAACTTTTCGAAACGAATGAGTGAGAAGCTCCAGAATCAAACAAAACCATGGCAGGTATTGTGTTGACGGGGTACGTACCGAGTACGATATCTGGGGCGTTCTGTGCTTCCTCTCGGGTCACGTGGTTCAGGTGACCTTTCTGGTGGTTGTTGTTGGGGTTGAAATTGCTTCGCTTTGGTGCTGAATTATTGCCACCATTATTGAGCTTCGGGGTTGAGTTCCTTGGCTTGGGACACTGCTTGGCATAGTGCCCTTCTTCTCCACAAGCATAACAGGTAACGCTTGGGCGATAGGTGAACTCTTTGTCTCTTGCATGGAAATTCTTGTTTGGACGTGAATTATTCGTCGGGGTTTTGTGTGAATCCCCCTTCTGAAATTCCTTCTTGCTTCTGTGATTGCGAGAAAAAGTAGTCTGGTCCCTTTTCCGTTTGCGGAAATCTTCGAGACTACGTCGCTCATTTTCCAGGGTAATGGCCTTATCCACCAGCGTTTTAAAATCTGGAAAGGTATGCACAACTAGCTGGCACTTAAGGGCGGGTGCCAGGCCTTCCAAGAATTTTTTTCATCTTCTTTCTCTCGGTCATGCGTTCTTCATTGGCGTAGCGAGACATCAGTGTGAATTGGCTGTTGTATTCTGACACTGTCATGGCTCTTTGCTTGAGTTCATCAAATTCTTTCTTCTTGATTTTCATGACGCTCTTAGGAATATGTGCCCCACGAAAACCTTCTTTGAAATATTCCCAGGTTATTTCATTTTCGTTGGGGTGCATGTGCAGGAAGTTTTCCCACCACGATGCAGCTGCACCTGTGAGATAATGTGGTGCATACAGTACTTTTTCACGGTCTGAACACTGTGCGATAATTAATTTTCTCTCCATGTCTCGAAGCCAGTCCTCGGCCTCAAGAGGCTTGTCAGTATGAGAAAATGTTGGAGGACGCGTCTTTTGTAACTCAGATAATTTGGATTGCGGTTGATACTGACCACGGTTACTTCCCATATTGATGAATTGGTTCATCATTTCCTGGTGTTGCTGTTGACTCTGTTCGTACAAACGACAAACTTGTGTCAAAGCTGTTTCACTGCCCTGTTGACTTGTCTGTCCCTGAGTGAAATTTTGTTTCTGCGGCGTGCCATAATTCTCTTCTGGCTGAGTTGGCATGGAGCGCGTCCAAGGACGAGACATCTTTCACTCTGGGGATATATTGTGTGAACTCGTAAGATAAGAAAGAGAGACGCAAAAGTCAATAAAATCACACACAAAGAACATTCTTAAACTCCAGGACATTTTTTTGGAAATACACGATTGCGCGCGGAGAAGGACTAGTGCATATCTTACACACGGCATAATTATACATTATATCACTCAGGATATGCGTACATAATCCTAACATGTTATTTAAACTAGTGCACTCCTCCAAATCCTACATGATGCGCAAACAGGCTACTTCTCACAATCTATGTACATAAAACACATTACACAAGTCGATACACCGCATGGCGTCTACACGTACTCAGTCGGAGATGGTGAGGATCTCCCTTGGCCTGCCTGCCGAGGGTGAGATGCAGAGACGCTGGGGAATCAACCTCCTCCTCGCTAATAGGTTCCATACGAGAAATGTTGTGCTGAGCTGATGGAGCAGGTGCCGTAGGTGGAATAACACGAATACGAGTGGGTGGAATGGGTGGGGTAGCACGTATGGGAGTGGGTGCAACAAGTGGTGCAGAGCGGACGGGAGTGGGTGCAATAGCCTGGTTAAATTCCTCTGTGGTAGGCAGACCACGAGCAGTGGCGAGTATGGAAGGTGAGTGAGAGGCTGCGGATGACACGAAAGTCAATGGTGGAGCGGTGTGTAGGACTTCCCTCCTGTTAGCAGCACAGCCATGAACTGAGTCCATGCGTGCAGCTACGAGGTCATCCACCATGCTGTCGAATGCTGCCTCCAGGGCTCGGAGGTACTCGACAAGCATCTCAAAGGCTTCGTCTCGCTCTCCTCTGGGGCAAGAGAAAGAGTAGTGACAGGTGTAAGGCACATGGCATGGAAGGTAGCGGTAGCGACGGGTCTTCATTGCAGGAAGAACATCCCAAAGACAGGCTATCATCTCGCGGGCAGCCATCTGCATAGCATGCCTTTCTGTAGGCATGGCTCTCCCCACGAACGGGAGACGCCTCGAAAGGTAAATAAATAAAATGCATGCCGCAGTCGGGCGTCTAAACGACACCACATAAAGGGCTTAAAAGAAATGCCACAGTCGGACGTCTGGGCGACATCACATAAAGGGCTTTAAAAGAAATGCCACAGTCGGACGTCTGGGCGACATCACATAAAGGGCTTTAAAAGAAATGCCACAGTCGGACGTCTGGGCGACATCACATAAAGGGCTTTAAAAGAAATGCCACAGTCGGACGTCTGGGCGACATCACATAAAGAGCTTTAAAAGAAATGCCACAGTCGGACGTCTGGGCGACATCACATAAAGGGCTATACAAGAAATACCACAGTCGGACGTCTGAGCGACATCATAGACAGGGCTTTAAAAGAAATGCCACAGTCGGACGTCTGAGCGACATCACATAAAGGGCTATAAAAAAAATGCCACAGTCAGTTGTCTAAGCGACATCACATACAGGGCTTGCAACCAATGTAAATAACAGATATGCCGCCGTCGGACGTCTGAGCGACATCACAGACAGGGCCTATAGCAAAAATAAATAACAGGTATGCCACCGTCGGACGTCTGAGCGACATCGCAGACAGGGCTTGTAATGAATAACAAGATCAGTCCATCCACAAGAATAATCTTTTAACCGGATTCATCACACATAAATTCCACTGGAGGTTTTGTCCTGAGGCTAATACCTGACAAGATAAGATGAGTATAGTACTTGAACAAAGTACAAGACAATTGACGGATTCGAGACTCTGCAGAGTTTGGATGAACCGACCACAGCCAACGGATTTCCGTAGTCACGAAGGACTAGTTCCGTTTACGGTATATCAGTAGGAACACATTTAACTAGTACACACCCATTTCACCTCACGATGGCAGGAATCACCCTGATGTTGAAGTTATCGGGAGGGGGTATATCAACCCCCCCCCCCAGGTGTTGAAGTTATTGGGAGGGGGTATATCGACTAGAGGAGAAGAAGAAAGGAATAGAGGAGAAGAAGAAAAAATTCTCCTCTATTCCTTTCTTCTTCTCCTCTTCCTTTTCTTCCTCTCCTCTTCTTCTCCTCTTCCTTTTCTTCCTCTCCTCTTCTTCTCCTTTTTCCTCTTCTTATTTTCCTTTTTCCACTCCTAAATATATAAAACTTTTCTAAAAATGAAACTAACCTAAAATGTACTAAATCAGAGAACATATATAGATAATCCTTTTGTAAATATATATATCTAACTTTTTCATATATGAACATACATACACAGAGAACATACAAAC
>NC_057803.1:705425924-705426368 GCF_018294505.1 Triticum aestivum
CCAATGGGCCTTGCACAATGGCGTGGTGGTGGGAGTTTAGTCCCACCTTGCTAGCTGAGAGAGAGAGACGCACTTGTTTATAAGGTGCGACGCACCTATCTCTCCAACGCCGCCACGCTGCTGCGCTGCTCCTCGAGCTCCTCTCTAAAGCAGGCTTTCGGGCCTAATCTGTCTCTATGTGCTTGTGGCCCTACTAGGCTTACTACGGGCCTGAATCCTGGCCCATTGCTGGGTTTCTAGTCGTATTCAGGCCGTGGGGGCCAGTAGGAGGCACTTTTTTTATCTTTTTGTTTTCTTTACTTATTGTTGCTATTTTTATTATTTTTCCAGTTTTTTTGTTTTGTTTTCTGCATTATTTATTTGCTTTTGTTTTTTGCTTTATTTTTTAATACTTTTTGCTTTTAGTTTTAGAAAATTATAAACTTTCTGTTAGTGCCATTAGTT
>NC_057803.1:705428296-705432673 GCF_018294505.1 Triticum aestivum
GCCGGGGCGCTCTCCCCTGATATGCGTCGCGGCGGCGCGGTGCCGCGTTAAGCGACGGTGCAAGGCGGCGGCGTGGTGCTAGGCGGGGGAGTCTGAGCTGCGGCTGCGAGGAAGATCTGGTGGCGCCGGCCGTTCGATGGGCTCGCGGGCATGGCGGCCTTGCTCGCGGTGGCCAGCGGCTCGGCCTGTCGGTGGCGGCGGGATCCCGGGGCAGCGGCCCTGGAAGGTGGCGGCGGGTGAAGCTCGGGCTTCCCGCGACGGCATGGCGTGGTGCTGTCCCGATCCAAGGCGGATCTGCATCGCCGATCTCGTGGTTTGCCGCGGATTGGTTCAGATCTGAGATGGTGATGGGCGTGCGGGATCGATCTCGGCGGCTCTCGCTGTTTGGCAAGGTGGAGTGGTAGTCCTCCTCCCAGGCTCCAGTGGAGGCACATTCAGACAGTGGCCGGTGTGCCAGGGCTCTTACGGTGGCACTGCTGTTGCGATTGGTCATCGGATCTAGGCGGCTAGATCTGGGGCTTTGAAGGCGGTCGAGTCAGTGCTCAGGTTGTCGGGTGGATGTCTTGGAATGGATCCGACTGAAAACTTGGTCTTCGGCCGTTGGCCGGAGCTGGTGATGACGATGCCCGTATCATCATTTCCTTCATGAAGGCATCATCAAGGTACAAATCCCAAACCCACCCAATACCTCCGGGGGAAACCCTAGATCAGTTGATCGGATGCCAGCGGCATTCATTTGTCGTTACCCCCTTGGGGGCGGCATTCTTGGAGATGCACTCGGGCTCGAGGGACCAGCGGATGGCTTCTTCGGTGGAGCGGTGTTTCTTTCTACATATTCATGGCGGCGGCTCTTGGCGGCATGGAGCAGCGGAGGCTTGGCGTCAGATGTGTGGTGATGGACACGCGCAGGTAGTCGATGCTGTCTGGCGTTGTGGTGGCGTCAGCGGCAGCTAGACCGGGCAAGGTCGATGCAGCAGTACAACTCTGAAGATGGATTGGTGGCAGGTGGCTGCGGCGGCCTCATACCTGGCAGGCGTCCTGGTTGAGGAGCGCGCCGCGCTTGTGGGTGCCCATACCCGGCAGGCGTCGTAATTGGGACCTCAGGACTTAGATGTTAGGATTGGTTACGAGGTCTGTTTGGTATTAGGCTCGGACTATCAGCGCCCCTTCATCAACTGGATAAGAGTAGCGACAGATGTTGCTTAGATGGTGGCTTTGGTCTTATTATTGTACGACTTTGTAAGGTCTTGTGTTAATAATTAATAATATGGTCGTATGCATCGTCCAGATGCAGAGACCGGGGTACTCCTCCTTTTCTTAAAAAAATGTGGTGTTTAAGATGTACACAGTATATGTGAATGTAGATACCTTGTGACTAGAAAATAACTTTAAGAACATACTTTTTTTTCTTGTTAAGAAGAATAGCCAGAGAAAGATCAAGCAGAACATGTGCATTTTAATACCTATGGCGTAGAGTAGTCAAAAGATGAAAGTTTGGACTCGATGTTTAGATTGAAAACTCATGATCTTTTAACAATTTTGTTATGTGCATCTTTTGTCTTGACTCACTCTTGGCATTAGGTGGTTGCAAAGCATGTATGTACTTAGAACATCTTCAATGGCAGCCCTATTTTTGGGCACGAGGAGGCAAAAAACATCCTCAAACAGCAAAAAAAGTGAATTGTTTTAGGCAGCCTTAAAATGCATCACCAAGTTATGTAAATATACATCACTTGGGCTGGAGCCCCAAAAGAAAATGTCACATAGTCACGACACAGCAGTTGTCTTCCACAAATAGCGGCACACCCGCACCAGTCGCCGCCTGCAGATCGCGTCTGCCTTACCCCCGCCACCGTCACACCCTTGCGCCGCACCCAACCTACCGGCCGCCGGACCGATGAATCATGCCGCCACCCCCTTTAGTCGAAATCTGTCGCGCCACCGCTGCCCCCTTTTCACCAAAAGGCGTTGCGCACCACCCCATTTTTTGGCGAAGATCTCCGCGCCACACCCATGTCGCCTCATTTCCCAGTGATTGAGATTGAGTCTCAGGCAGATGCGGAGCTTGTTGGGCCGCGGTAACAATCGAGTGTACCCCATCACGCCATCTACCCGCATTGTTGTCGACGAGCGGGACAACAACAGAGAGAGCGCTATTAGGAGGCGATGATGACGTTTGCTAGGGCTCATCCAGAGTATGTGCAAACCGAGATGGAGTTTTGCTGGAACACAGATGCTGAGCAGTGGAAGTGAAAGAAAAAGAAAAAGGAAAATGCAGGATCCTCCAGTGTGGTAAACGTCAATTCCGATGACGAGAGTGATAGGTCCGATGATTAGACTGGGACAATCTGTAGTGTTCTCAGTTTAAGTGCCATGTCGTATTTGAACTATGTTTATATTTTGCATGTTTAAGCTTTGGTCAAACTATGTTTAAAATATGAAATATGGTCCAAGCAGCCATTGGGGATGGCGCTTGCTTGTGCCCAAAACAAAACTGTTTTGATGTCCAACTTTTTTTAAAACACCCTGTTTCCATGCCTAAAAATAGGGTTGCTATTGGAGATGCTCTTAACATCAACTTCATAAAAATATATTATCCTTTATATTTTTCTACAAGTGTCATGATCATAACACTAGCCAGCGTTAGGGCCATGTCTACAATCGGAGTAACCGTGCAAGTCCATCATAAGTCGTCTGCCAGCTCCGAGGCCAGGCTCTCGGTCGACTTAATAAGTTGTTGAAATGCCTCTTGCGGTTTACGCGAGATACGGTGGTCACAGCCAGGGACCTGGGTGCTTCTCAATGTTGAGTTGTGTTGCAACGTGCTATCATGCATGCCGATGTAATTAGGATCATGGGCCTGCGTGCCTTCTGACTCGGGCAGCGCCCGGTGTATATAAACCATGTATGTAACACTTGATCATCAACATAGAGTGAATTATTTCCTTCAACTTGGTATCAGTTACCAGGCCCTCCTCTTCCGTCGCCATGGTTGAGCCCGGCTCCTCTTCCGCCGCCACCAACACCGCGACCTCACTGAGCTCCCTCTCTTCTTCGGCGACTGCCTCTGCCACCTCTCCGGCAACCTCGCCGGGATCCTCCCCGTTCATCTTCTCCGGCGCCTCCGGTAGCACCGGCCCCTCTCAGTTTGCCCCCCTCTTCTCGTCCTCAGCTCCTGCGCCGCCCACCCCGTCCCCTCGCCACCAATCTGCTTCGATCACATCACCAACCATATCAAATTCCTGCTCAATCCGGCCAACCACAACTACCACAAGTGGAAGTCCTTCTTCCTGCTCGTTCTCGTCCGCTACGGCGTCACCTTCCTCATCGACCACCCTCCTCCGCCCAACGCCGATGCCCAGTACCTGGAGCTGGAGACCCATGTGGTGCTCTGGATCTACGCCACCCTCGCCGATCCCCTCATCGACCACGTCGGCGACGCCGCCACCACTTACGCCCTCTGGACCAAGATCCAGGCCTTGTTCCTCGCCAATCGGGCTGTGCGGTTCGTGGTGCTCAACCGCCAGTACCGTAATCTGAAGTAGGCGATCTCTCCGTCACCGAGTACGCCCGTCGCCTGAAGCTTCTCACCGATGGTCTCGCCGACATCGACCATGCCATCAAAGAGGTGGATCTCACCACCCAATTCCTTCACGGCCTCGACAAGCGGCTCGACACCATCCGCGTCGTCCTCGGCGACCAGGCATCCACCATGCCCTTCGACACCGTCCTCTCCCGCGTCGTCCTAGCGGAGGAGTCCCAGGCCAAGCGTGCCGCTGAGGAGAGCGCCTCGGCGTTCGCTCTCCCTAGCGCATCCGGATCAGGCGACGCCTCTCGATCTGGCGTGCGCTATCAAGGTGATCGCGGCGACCGCTCGGATGCTCGCAGCTCCGATCGTTCCCGGGCTCCTCCCCCGCCTCCGCAGCAGACCCGTGGCCGTGCTGACCGCGGTGACGGTGCCGTCCGTGGCCGCGGGCGTGGCAGCCACGACTCTGGTGGCCGCGGCATGCCGTTGCAGCCCGCCCCGTTCACAAGCTACTTCTCCCCGTACGGGATGGCGCTCTCTCTGCCTCACCCTGGATGGGTGCCGCCCAACTCCGCCGGGTTTCCCGGCCCCCGGCCTGGCTCGCATGCCCACGCCTACCCGATGTATCAGCCGGCGCCTCCTCCGTCGTCACCGTACTACCCGCCTGCACAACTTTCCTGGGAGCACCTCGCCATGTTGAACGCCGCCTACAGCAACGGCGGCCTCCCCTGCACTCCGTCGACGGACTAGTACCTCGTCAATGACGCCTCCTCCCACATCACCGGCAATGCAGGTACCCTGACCTCGTCTAGTTCTTCTTTAAAGCATGTGCCAACTAGCATTCTTGTCGG
>NC_057803.1:705433337-705435165 GCF_018294505.1 Triticum aestivum
AATGGCCAACACATTCCCGTTACGGCCACCGGCTCCGTCGCCCTTCCCCCTCACGACTTCCGCCTCACCAACATTCTAGTTTCTCCATACGTAGTCACTAGCTTCATTTCAGTTCGCAAGTTCACTAAAGAAAATTCTTGTTCCGTTGAATTTTACCCATATGGCTTTCTTGTGAAGGATCTTCGAACACGGCGGGTTCTCATGATCTCCATTAGCAACAGCGATCTCTACCCCTTTGTTGGCAATAAAGCGTCCTCTCCGTCACAAATCAGACACGTCTACTACTCTCCAACGCTTTTTCTCCTTTATCCGCACCCAATACAACGTAGTGATTAAAGCCATGAAATGCGACAGTGGTGGTGAGTTCATCAACACCTTCCTCCGTACGTTTTTCTCCTCCAACGGCGTCGCCTACCGTTTCTCTTTCCCCCACACGTCGCCCCAAAATGGCAAGGCTGGACGCCTCATCCGAACCACAAACGGCATCGTTCTTACCCTCATTTTTCAAGCCAATCTCATCCCTCCTTTTTGGGTTGAAGCTCTTCACACCGCCACATACTTGCTAAACAGACGCCCCTCTCGTGTTATTGCCAGCGTCACACCATACTATCTCCTCCATGGCTCACATTCCACGTATGATCATCTCCGGGTATTTGGTTGCTTGTGCTTCCCTCACATATCATCCACCATGGCCCACAAGCTCTCCCCTCGTTCTGTCCGTTGCGTCTTCCTAGGGTATCCCCTAGAACACAAGGGTTATCAGTGTTTTGACCTGGATTCGCACCGTGTTATTGTTTCTCGCCATGTCATTTTTGACGAAACGTGCTTCCCATACACACCGCCACACACCTGCATGTCCACAGACGATCCCGCCCACCGTATCTCCCCTCCTAGGTCTCTGGCCGATCCTGCTTCCTCGGATCCACCGCCAGATCACCCCGATCCTCCAGGCCCCACCACCCCATGCACGCCCGTGCGCGCTTGTCGCGACGTGCCCCCATCGCCTCGCTCCACCACGAGCCCTCGTCCCACCGGTCGCTATTGCGGGTCCACCACTACCACCTCAACCGCGTCCACCTCCACCCAATCCCCGCCCCCCTCTGCCGCACCTGCCAGCCCCACTGCACCTGCATCCTCCTCGCTCCATGCGCCCTGCCGATTAGATCAGTCTGCCACCAGCCCCACCGAATATTCCTCGGGATCGCCGCTCCCATGCACTCCTCCGCACCACGTACCGCCTCATGTCGTCCCTGTTACACCACCAAATAACGCGCACAAAATGTCTACCCGCTCCAAATCAGGATTTTGCATGCCCCGTCGCCTCTTCCTTGCAGACACCCCATCCACCTCCATCTCACCCATTCCGCCCACCTACAAATCAGCCCTCAAAGACCCTAATTGGCGACAAGCTATGCTAGATGAGTACACTGCTTTAATGAATAACTCTACGTGGTCTTTGGTGCCTAAGCCTGCAGGTGTTAATGTGGTCACAGGGAAGTGGATCTATCGCCACAAATTCAACATGGACGGATCCTTGGCATGGTTCAAAGCTCGCTGGGTGGTTCGAGGTTTCACTCAACGGGAAGGTGTGGACTATGATGAGATGTCCAGTCCGGTGTTCAAGCCGGCTACTATCCGTGTGGTTTTGAGCATTGCCACGTCCCACTCTTGGCCAATCCACCAAATGGACGTCAAGAATGCCTTTCCCATGGTGATCTCACAAGCTCGTCTACTGCTCCCAACCAGCTGGTTTTGTCGACACCGCTTGTCCGGATCATGTTTGCCGTCTCCACAAGTCTCTTTACGACCTCAAGCAAGCTCCTCGCAC
>NC_057803.1:705436363-705438184 GCF_018294505.1 Triticum aestivum
TTTTTTCTAATGTCTCAAACCAGCAGCAAGAAAACAGATCAAAATTTCAGTAAGTATGAATGAGAACACACACATAACCTAGTGACCAACATAAGGAAACCCAGCAGAAAAGATGCATATTGTCGAGATATATATAGGTGGACAATGTTCAACACGTTGGTTACATTAGCAGCAAGATGAGCATGATGCTGCTGAATAGTGTGTAGTTCATGAGTAACAGTTTTTCTTCCGTTGTTCATGCGCCCATCACATTTATATGGTGTGGTAACTAATCATTTCAGTTTAGACTAATATCTCTGATCATTTTGGAGGGAGTCAAAGTTGCATCCTGTTTCTTCTTCCCGAGCTCATAATAGAGAGGACGAAACTAGGAACGGCTTTGTCACTCAATAATTTAAGAAGCAACTTTTGCATGTCCTTCTTTCAAAGTACTGACCTAATTCTGATCATATTCTATACAAGTTAGGCAAAACAGGAAGAGCCCCGCTTTGGTACAACCCCCTCCTAAAACGTATAAAAGGGTAATATAGTCTTTTCACGCCCCCACCTATACATGGGTTTGATACCCTATACATGGGTTTGATACCCCAATAGGACACACGTTCTGTTTGACTGATGCGCACAGGGAGAATACCCAGAAGAAAATGACCAGCACAAGAGTCCTAAAACGTATAAAAGGGTAATATAGTATTTTCACGCCCCCACCTATACATGGGTAATATAGTATTTTCACGACGATGGAGGTGATTTTTCTGAGGATTCCGATGCCCGTGGAGGCTTACATCACCGACCACGGCATGATGCTGGGGCTCACCGCCATGCTGGGCGGGGCCGTGACTATGGCGGCAATGGTGCCCATGAGGATGATGGCTTGCGTCGAATCAAGATAACCATACCAGAATTCTCGGGACGTTGTGCCGACCCGGAGAAATATTTGGAGTGGGAGATGCGCATAAATCAGATTTTTGATGGTCACAACTACGCCGAAGAGAAGAAGGTTCGTGTTGCATCAATGGAATTTACAGAGTATGCTTTTGTATGGTGGGATAATAAAAACCGTACTCACGAGCGACCAGCGACATGGGCTGACATGAAGCGAATCATGAGGGAACGTTTTGTGCCTGCTTACTACACTCGCCAACTTCATAGTAGACTGCATCGTCTAGTGCAAGGTACAAAATCAGTTGATGAGTACTACAAAGAGATGCAAGTTTTGATGATCCGTACAGCTGTGCGTGAGTCTGCGGAGGCAACCATGGTACGTTTCTTTGAGGGGTTGGAAGAAAAGATTCGTGACCGTGTTGATTTAATACAATATAATGATATTCATGAGTTACTTCGTCAAGCGGAGCGTGATGAACGTTGGATATTGGAGAAGCAAGTTTCAGAGAATCGTCCGACTGGGCGACGTGGTTCTTCTCAGGTTGAGGGTGGGATTAGTGTCACGACCGGCTTTTCAATAAAATGATTATTGATAAAACCGATCTTTTAAACCCAGTATAGGAAAAGTCATCCTTTCTGGTAGATAAAAGCTTGATAAACAGAGAACCAGTAGCATCTAATATATTACAGTATTGAGCTGAGGCTTCTCATCAGTTTATTACAAACTCGCCAATATCTTACATAAGGGCGGTTATGTCACAGGGGTGGAATGACATGCTACTAGCTCGAGGAAAAGTGGTGGTGGATAACTTGACTTCTACAGGCAGTACATTAAGCATCGAGGTGAGGCTCGATGAATTTATTCGGAGTTGCGGAAGCGGATAATACAATGACCAAGACAGGATCGCACGGGACTGACTGGGACTCCTCTAGGCGTCG
>NC_057803.1:705438942-705448691 GCF_018294505.1 Triticum aestivum
ATGCCACAGTCGGACGTCTGGACGACATCACATAAAGGGCTATACAAGAAATACCACAGTCGGACGTCTGAGCGACATCACAGACATGGCTTTAAAAGAAATGCCACAGTCGGACGTCTGAGCGACATCACATAAAGGTCTATAAAAGAAATGCCACAGTCGGACGTCTAAGCGACATCACAGACAGGGCTTGCAACCAATGTAAATAACTGATATGCCGCCGTCGGACGTCTGAGCGACATCACAGACAGGGCCTATAACAAAAATAAATAACAGGTATGCCACCGTCGGACGTCTGAGTGACATCGCAGAAAGGGCTTGTAATGAATAACAAGATCAGTCCATCCACAAGAATAATCTTTTAACCGGATTCATCACACATAAATTCCACTGGAGTTTTTGGCACTGAGGCTAATACCTGACAAGATAAGATGAGTATAGTACTTGAACAAAGTACAAGACAATTGACGGATTCGAGACTCTGCAGAGTTTGGATGAACCGACCACTGCCAACGGATTTCCGTAGTCACGAAGGACTAGTTCCGTTTACGGTATTTCAGTAGGAACACATTTAACTCGTACACACCCATTTCACCTCACGATGCCAGGAATCACCCTGGTCAACGTCCAAGAAAAACTTTGAGACGGGGAGGCCACAACCTCGAGTAGCATAGGATCAAATTTCTATACGCGCGCTCTAAGGGGTGCCCCCCTCTCGGTCCCAACTGGAAACACCCATGCCCCCTGACCGGATGACGGGCTTTAATCCAGGGCCATGGAACCCTCATCCCGGCCTCTCCACTTGGTGTGTACCAGGAAAACGGTTGCAACTTACTATGCCATATCCCTTGCGGAAAACATGTGGCAGCACAGGAAGGAAATGAAGGGGATATGATTTGATCATGTTGACACTGCTGTCAAAAGGACTGGCCTAAGCCTGGCATGTCACAACACTGCCATCTTACCCGTTCTCACACCAACACATGGCTATGCAAATATGTATCCAACAACATAATGCTTACCGAAAATTACTTTCCGATTATGTATATGAAATATAACATTCAAATAGTTGTTCATAAACATGCCATGATCATACTAAAATGCAAACACGCAACAACACTCATCATATCAAGAGTTCAAACATGCTTGCCTGGTTCGGAGTAGTCGGAGTCTAACTGTGCGAGGTTTGCAGCTCCGTCTTCTCCTCCGGTTTCTACGGTATAAGAAAAGATACACACACAACGTAAATACCGTGAGTGTACGGAAAAGTGTTCCAAATTTTTTTCAAATAAACATGATAAAAACTAGACAAAATTTTGAAGAGGACAGAAAAATAATCACTCAAAATTCCTTTCTGTTAAGAAGTTATAAGGGTTTTAACCCAAGGACTCATCTGTAATGAAACAGAAAACTTCCAGGGGGTTCTGCGGAAAAGTCCAGATAATGTTTCGTTTAAAAGAAACGGCTGAGAGACTGACAGGCGGGCTCCATCCGTCAGGTTTGAATTTTCAAACGAGGGAAATCAGAGCGCGACGGCGCCGGGAGGTGCGGTGGTCGCCGGCGGCGATCCACGGCGAGGTAGGGTGATCGGGGTGTACCTCTGTGTTCAGGGTGCCATTCCGCGTCTGTGGGAGGTGGTGCTGGTCGCCGGCGAGTACCACGTCGGCGGTGACGCTTGCTCCGGCGGACGGCGGTTCGGGTGGTCGTGGATCTCGCTGGAGAGAGCTGCGAGATCACAATTGAGCTGGGGGTTATCTTACTAGAGGTGGTACGAGGCTACGGTCGAAAGTAGGGCGGCGGAGGGGTTCTCACCGAAGAGAACGATGCCAGAGCCTGAGGCGGACGGAGGTGGCCGGAGTTGAGGAGGAAAGGCCCCTCGAGGCTCGATCAGTGGCCGGGCGGGGTCTGGTGAGATGGTGGAGTCGTGCGGAGGCGAGTTCCAGCTCGGGGTGCTATATATAGCCGCCCCGAGGCGGTTGCCGAGAACGGGGTTCTCCGGCGAGGTGATTACGGCGGCGCAGTGGTTGCACGGGAGGGTTCAGAGGTTGAGCGTCGTCGTGGGCGCTCCCTGGTTTCGTTTAGATGCTAACCGCACCGGGATTGGGCTGTTTAGGGGGAGCTCGACGGAACGGGGCAGCGCGGGCCCGTCGACGGCAGGGAGCGCGCTCTGCGCGTGCCGCGCCACGGCGACGGTGCTGCATGTGTGCGCTGGCGAGGAAACGGCCACGCGGAGCCACCAGGGAGTTTGGGCGGCGCCGAACGTCGTTATGCCGCTGTTCTGCTCCCTGTCGTCCGCTACGGTGATACGGCCGCCGCAAGACACGCCGGCGCAGGAGGGCCAGGGTGCCACCGACGCCAGGAAGGCGCCAAGCACGCGTGTGAGGCTCTGGACAAGCAAGCCAGGCCGTGAGCTACGTGCCAAGTGCACTGTGAGCTCGTGACTGAAGTTACTGACGGAGATCGACACTGAACTTCTGAATTTAACTGAAGTTGGACAGAAACAATGCATGCAAGGTGTTCGACAGAATGATCTAGGCATGTAGGGATTTTTCCTTGAGTTTGTTTTTGGTGGAGGGGCCTCTCATTGCATCTAGAGGCTGCCTGAATATTTGTAGAATTTTTGGAGAGGTGTAGATATGAATTTCACCAAATTTGGCAAATCTGGTCCAAACTTGCAGTGAGTGAATTTTGAAATATTTGAACAGGAGAAGAGTGGATCAAGATGGTTCTGGGTTGTGGGTACCAAGGACAATCCAAGGGTGTTGAGTTGAGGTCAAAAATCAAAAGCATTAGGGTACTTGCTTTGCAATCCACCTAGGCTCGAAAGAAAAGACAGATTTATATTTGGAGGAGAAATGGTTGGAATAAAATCCAAAAATGGATTTTATTTGTTTGGACAGAATGTTTGGATTGTACCAAAGTGGGAGGAGAGGTTTTGGGAAAATTTCACCATAGGCGGCATGGTAAAATTTAAAAGGGAACAAAACCAAATAAAAGCCCAAAACTAAAAGGGTTTTCTTTTTAAAAGAAACTAAATCCAAGAAAAGGATTTTTGAGAGGGCAAACTTAGAAGATGGTTTTTAGGAAGGGTTTAAATGACCTCCTTTCAAACCAAGCAAGGCTCTTTTGAAAAACAAACCACCAAAATTTTTGGAGTGTCACAGCACCTACCCCCTTAGGAAAAATCTCGTCCCCGAGATTTCAGCTGATCCTCAAACAGGTGTGGGTGCTCTGTCCGAAGAAAATCCTCGCTCTCCCAAGTTGCTTCATTCTCGGTGTGATTACTCCATTGAACTCTGAAAAACTTAATGGTTTTCCGTCGGGTCCTCCTCTCAGACTCTTCTAATATTTTTATTGGGTGCTCCCGGTAAGTGAGGTCCGGTTGCACGTCAATATACTCATGTGAAACTTGCTTCTCTGGGTTGCTCACGTATTTTCTCAACTGCGAGATATGAAACACGTTGTGGATACCGGATAAGTCTCCGGGTAGGTCCAGCTGGTAGGCTACCTTGCCTCGTCGGGCCACTATATGAAATGGTCCGATGAATCTTGGTGCTAGTTTCCCTTTAATCTTGAATCGTTGCAGACCCTTCATAGGAGAAACTCTCAGGTATACCAATTCTCCGGGTTCAAAACTGATTTCCCGATGCTTACGGTCGTAATAACTCTTTTGCCGACTTTGAGTTGTTTTGAGTCGTTTTCTAATTTTCTTAACTTTCTCCTTAGCCTCCTTGAGCATATCTGGGCCAAAGATATGGCTGTCTCCAGTCTCTGACCAATTTAGCGGGGTACGACATCTTCTCCCATATAGAGCTTCAAAGGGTGCCATTTTCAAGCTGGCTTGATAGCTGTTCTTGTATGCGAACTCTGCATATGGCAAACTTTCTTCCCAACTGTTCCCGTAGGTGAGGACACAGGCTCTTAGCATGTCTTCTAGGATTTGGTTTACGCGTTCCGTCTGCCCATCAGTCTGGGGATGGTATGCGGTACTGAAGGCTAGTTGGGTTCCTAGTGCCTGTTGTAGGTGATCCCAGAATGCAGAGACAAACTGTGTGCCTCTATCGGAGATGATAGTCTTAGGGACTCCATGTAAGCAGACGATACGGGCAAGATAAAGTCTGGCTAGTCTCTGAGTGGTGTAAGTTGTTTTTACCGGAATAAAATGTGCCACCTTGGTTAATCTATCGGTTATGACCCAAATGGCATCGTTTCCGTGTCGGGACCGTGGCAGTCCAACGATGAAGTCCATTCCAATCTCGTCCCATTTCCACTCGGGTATCTTATTTGGCTGCAATAGTCCGGCTGGTTTCTGGTGCTCGGCCTTGATACGTTGACAAGAGTCACAGCAGGTGATGAACGTGGCTATATCTCTCTTCATACCGTGCCACGAAGAATTTTCCTGAAGATCCTTCTACATTTTTGTCCCTCCAGGATGGATTGAATACGGAGCTGTGTGACTTTCAGTCAATATCTGCTGTTTGAGGTCCTTGACATTTGGTACGCATAGCCTTTCTCCATACCACAGTATTCCTTGCTCATCCACGTTTAATTCTGAGGCTCTTCCCAAACTCACTTTTCTTTTTATGCCCTCGATGCTGGGGTGTCCGTGCTGGGCTTCCTTGATACTTTCCATCAGGGTAGGCTGTATTTCTATATTTGACACACTGCCTTCGGTGACCATTATTAGATTGAGTCGGGCAAATTCCTGTTGAAATTCTGGCCTCAATTTTGGTATACTGTCGTCGTCCGTGCTGGGATTGCGACTAAGTGCATCTGCCACAACATTTGCTTTTCCAGGATGATAGTGGATTCCAACATCATAATCTTTCACCAACTCTAACCAGCGTCGTTGTCGTAAATTTAATTCTGGCTGTGTGAAAATATACTTAAGACTCTTATGGTCTGTGTATATCTCACAACGATTCCCAAGCAGAAAGTGTCTCCATTCCTTGAGTGCATGGATGACAGCTGCTAATTCCAGGTCATGGGTGGGGTAATTTTCCTCATGCTTGCGTAGTTGTCTAGAGACATATGCAACTACCTTGCCGTCTTGCATCAATACGCATCCGAGGCCCTTCCGGGATGCGTCACAGTATAGCTCAAAATTCTTGTGTATATCTGGCACGATTAATACCGGTGCCGTTGTTAATTTGCTTTTTAGCTCTTGGAAGCTTTTCTCACATGCTTCTGTCCATTCAAACTTCTTGCCCTTCTTGAGCAATTGTGTCATGGGCTTTGCTATAGTGGAGAATCCTTCAATAAATCTCCGATAATATCCAGCCATTCCCAAGAAACTCCGTACGTCTGTTACGTTAGCTGGCGGTTTCCAGCCAAGTACGGCCTTGACCTTTTCCGGGTCTACTGCAATACCTTCTTGGGTTAGCATGTGGCCCAGAAAACCCACTTGTTTTAGCCAAAATTCACATTTGCTGAATTTGGCGTACAATTGATGTTTCATGAGTTCTCCAAGTACAATCCTGAGATGTTCGGCGTGCTCTTCTGGTGTTTTGGAATGTATCAGAATATTGTCGATGAATACCACAACAAACTTGTCCATATACTTCATAAATACTTTGTTCATGAGGTGAACAAAATATGCGGGGGCGTTGGTTAGTCCGAATGGCATCACTGTGAACTCATACAGCCCATATCTGGAGGTGAAGGCGGTCTTGGGAATATCTTCTGTTCGTACTTTTAATTGGTGGTATCCTGATCTGAAGTCAATTTTTGAGAATACTTTGGCCTGTGCGAGCTGATCGAATAAATCATTTATTCAGGGCATTGGGTATTTGTTCTTGATTGTGACCATGTTGAGAGCTCGATAATCAATACACAACCTCATTGTTCCATCCTTCTTCTTGGCAAATAAAATTGGTGAACCCCAAGGTGAGGAGCAGGCTCGTATGCATCCTTTCTCCAATAATTCTTTTATTTGCTTCTTCAACTCTACCAATTCGGATGGTGCCATTCTGTAAGGTTTCTTATAAATAGGAGTGGTTCCGGGTGCTAGCTCAATGCTGAATTCTATCTCTCGGTCTGGTGGCATGCCCGGTAGTTCTTCTGGAAATACTTCTGGAAATTCACATACTATGATAACCTTGTTCAGCTCAGAAACGTCCACCTTGTTTAATCTAGATTGTCGAGGTATTTGTCTCTCTTTGGCTGAAACTTTTATTTTCTTCCCATGATGGTGTGTGAGAATTACGGTACGGTTGAAGCAGTCCATAAAACCTTTGTTGGTGGTTAACCAATCCATTCCTAGGATGACATCTAGTCCCTTGCTTTCCAGCACAATAAGGTTGGCGTAAAACTTCAATCCTTCAAATTCAATAATCACACCTTGACAGTAACTCTGGGTCACTTGCTTAATTCCAGGGGACTTGACAATCATTGATTTTTTCAAGGGAAGCATCGAAAAAATATTTTGCAAAGCAAAACTTTTCAAAACGAATGAGTGAGAAGCTCCAGAATCAAACAAAACCATGACAGGTATTGTGTTGACGGGGTACGTACCGAGTACGATATCTGGGGCGTTCTGTGCTTCCTCTCGGGTCACGTGGTTCAGGTGACCTTTCTGGTGGTTGTTGTTGGGGTTGAAATTGCTTCGCTTTGGTGCTGAATTATTGCCACCATTATTGAGCTTCGGGGTTGAGTTCCTTGGCTTGGGACACTGCTTGGCATAGTGCCCTTCTTCTCCACAAGCATAACAGGTAACGCTTGGGTGATAGGTGAACTCTTTGTCTCTTGCATGGAAATTCTTGTTTGGACGTGAATTATTCGTCGGGGTTTTGTGTGAATCCCCCTTCTGAAATTCCTTCTTGCTTCTGTGATTGCGAGAAAAAGTAGTCTGGTCCCTTTTCCGTTTGCGGAAATCTTCCAGACTACGTCGCTCATTTTCCAGGGTAATGGCCTTATCCACCAGCGTTTTAAAATCTGGAAAGGTATGCACAACTAGCTGGCACTTAAGGGCGGGTGCCAGGCCTTCCAAGAATTTTTTTCATCTTCTTGCTCTCGGTCATGCGTTCTTCATTGGCGTAGCGAGACAGCAGTGTGAATTGGCTGTTGTATTCTGACACTGTCATGGCTCTTTGCTTGAGTTCATCAAATTCTTTCTTCTTGATTTTCATGACGCTCTTAGGAATATGTGTCCCACGAAAACCTTCTTTGAAATATTCCCATGTTATTTCATTTTCGTTGGGGTGCATGTGCAGGAAGTTTTCCCACCACGATGCAGCTGCACCTGTGAGATAATGTGGTGCATACAGTACTTTTTCACGGTCTGAACACTGTGCGATAATTAATTTTCTCTCCATGTCTCGAAGCCAGTCCTCGGCCTCAAGAGGCTTGTCAGTATGAGAAAATGTTGGAGGACGCGTCTTTTGTAACTCAGATAATTTGGATTGCGGTTGATACTGACCACGGTTACTTCCCATATTGATGAATTGGTTCATCATTTCCTGGTGTTGCTGTTGACTCTGTTCGTACAAACGACAAACTTGTGTCAAAGTTGTTTCACTGCCCTGTTGACTTGTCTGTCCCTGAGTGAAATTTTGTTTCTGCGGCGTGCCATAATTCTCTTCTAGCTGAGTTGGCATGGAGCGCGTCCAACGACGAGACATCTTTCACTCTGGGGATATATTGTGTGAACTCGTAAGATAAGAAAGAGAGACGCAAAAGTCAATAAAATCACACACAAAGAACATTCTTAAACTCCAGGACATTTTTTTGGAAATACACGATTGCGCGCGGAGAAGGACTAGTGCATATCTTACACACGGCATAATTATACATTATATCACTCAGGATATGCGTACATAATCCTGACATGTTATTTAAACTAGTGCAGTCCTCCAGATCCTACATGATGCGCAAACAGGCTACTTCTCACAATCTATGTACATAAAACACATTACACAAGTCGATACACCGCATGGCGTCTACAGTACTCAGTCGGAGATGGTGAGGATCTACCTTGGCCTGCCGAGGGTGAGATGCAGAGACGCTGGGGAATCAACCTCCTCCTCGCTAATAGGTTCCATATGAGAAACGTGGTGCTGAGCTGATGGAGCAGGTGCCGTAGGTGGAATAACACGAATACGAGTGGGTGGAATGGGTGGGGTAGCACGTATGGGAGTGGGTGCAACAAGTGGTGCAGAGCGGACGGGAGTGGGTGCAATAGCCTGGTTAAATTCCTCTGTGGTAGGCAGACGACGAGCAGTGGCGAGTATGGAAGGTGAGTGAGAGGCTGCGGATGACACGAAAGTCAATGGTGGAGCGGTGTGTAGGACTTCCCTCCTGTTAGCAGCACAGCCATGAACTGAGTCCATGCGTGCAGCTACGAGGTCATCCACCGTGCAGTCGAATGCTGCCTCCAGGGCTCGGAGGTACTCGACAAGCATCTCAAAGGCTTCGTCTCGCTCTCCTCTGGGGCAAGAGAAAGAGTAGTGACAGGTGTAAGGCACATGGCATGGAAGGTAGCGGTAGCGACGGGTCTTCATTGCAGGAAGAACATCCCGAAGACAGGCTATCATCTCGCGGGCAGCCATTTGCATAGCATGCCTTTCTGTAGGCATGGCTCTCCCCACGAACCGGAGACGGCGTATTTCAGCATGGCCTCCCCTGAATTGCATCGCGGCCTGGTGCATAGTCAGACTGTCGTTGATCTTGTGTGGATAAAGCGTGAAGACTGGGCGCACGGATGGCCCCATCGCGACCTGAACGATGAAGGAGAGGAGTTTGACGAATCCCTCAGTCACGTTGGCGAACATTTGAGACTCGCAGTCGTTGCCGGCCATCTACAAAAGTAGGCAAAAATTCTGAGTGATCAGATCATAAATTTTATGATGATTGTCAGAAAAATGACTACCTTGTAAAAACATGAATAACTCTATCATGCTAATAACCAATTAGCGATCGCACCTAGTGGCTTCCTACAGTCAGCCTGGCTCTGGTTACCAAGTCTGTCACGACCGGCTTTTCAATAAAATGATTATTGACAAAACCGATCTTTTAAACCCAGTATAGGAAAAGTCATCCTTTCTGGTAGACAAAAGCTTGATAAACAGAGAACCAGTAGCATCAAATATATTACAGGATTGAGTTGAGACTGCTCATCAGTTTATTACAAACTCGCCAATATCTTACATAAGGGCGGTTATGTCACAGGGGTGGAATGACATGCTACTAGCTCGAGGAAAAGTGGTGGTGCATAACTTGACTTCTACAGGCAGTACATCGAGCGTCGAGGTGAGGCTCGATGAATTTATTCGGAGTTGCGGATAATACAATGACCAAGACAGGATCGCACGGGACTGACTGGGACTCCTCTAGGCGTCGGACTCGCTATCAAACTCTTCATCCATGAGATCGCCTTCATCAACATCTGGCCAAATCAACAAGCCAGGTGAGTACTTGAGAGTACTCGCAAGACAGTTCGGACAAAAGATATAATCAATGAATGCATGAATGCGTCATGAACAAGGATGATGCTCATAAAACAACGATAATATTGCAGGACTTGAAGAATAAAATAAATAACTGAAAACTGATCGGGTGTCTGGAGCGAAGCCTCGAAAGGTAAATAAATAAAATGCATGCCGCAGTCGGGCGTCTAAGCGACACCACATAAAGGGCTTAAAAGAAATGCCACAGTCGGACGTCTGGGCGACATCACATAAAGGGATTTAAAAGAAATGACACAGTCGGACGTCTGGGCGACATCACATAAAGGGCTTTAAAAGAATTGCCAC